>NC_044905.1:76928577-77119102 GCF_001633185.2 Quercus lobata
TTTTTATATGATTTTGGAAATAAAGTGGCTGACTCCATTAGCTATTCTTTCCTTGTCATTGTAGGCTTTTGACAGCTGCATTTGGCTACAATAGGCTAGCTAATTAGTTTAGGGTCAGTTGTGTTTTTTGGGTGAAAAAGAAAATATGGTAGCAAAATCAGGTTAGGGCAGAAACTTTGGGCCATAGTCACCCAGAGCATAAAAGCTCTTTTGAGGTGGAAATTTTTGGTACAAGACCTCCTCCATGAACCTGAGGTACTACTAGCGTTCTTTGCCCACTTGGTAGCACGCATGGGCTAGGCTCATGCAAAAGGTCCGAAAGGAACCAAGCCATACCCTCCAAACCACACTTCCTCAATTTCCCCCATAAGTCAGATGGGCTTGGGCCATGCTTAAAAGAATAAAATATAATATAATACATAAATTGAGCCCACAATGAAGTTCGGCTTAGTTGAATCAGGCTTGTAAAAAATGTGTCGCGAAAATGAGTATCAACAATAGCTATTTTTTAATTGTCATGTGTTTAGCACGTATTTTCTTTAAGCAGTTAGTTTTGTTAGTTTCAATAGTTAGTTAGATAACTTTTTTCCCTACTTTGCTTAGCATGTGATATGTAAAAATACAGAAAGTGTATGTATTATTATATATAACAAGATCATAATGGACCGAATAGGAACAAATAGGATTGAATAGGACTATAGTGGACTAAATAGGACCAAAGTGGACAAAATAGACCGAATAGGACCAATGTGGACTGAATAGAAACAATGTTGACTAAATAGGACCAAAGTAGACAAAATGGACCGAATAGAACCAAAGTGAACAGAATGGACCAAAGTGGACCGAATAAGACTTTTGAATATTTATCATTTTTATTGCATATTTAGGGCTCATATTTCTAATTTCTAATGTCTATTTTGATTGTATTTTTTAACTCAAAACTAAAGAGTTTAGCCCAAATATAATAAAATCTCATACTTTACAACCCAAAAATTAAGTGGGTCAAAGTGCACCAAATAGGACCATATAAAACTTTTGAATAATTATCATTTTTATTGCCTTTTTAAGGCTTATATTACTAATTTCTAATGTCTATTTTGATTGTATTTTTTAGCTCAAAACTAAATAGTTTAGCTCAAATATAATAAAATCTCATACTTTTCAACCCAAAAATTAAGAGAAAAAAGAAAAGAAATTTTGAGCTAAACTTGAAAAGGTGGCCTACAAAAAGAATCAATTTAAGGCCCAATTAGTCCAAAATGGACCAAAAGGGACCGAGTTGACCAAATTAGACCGAAGTGGACTATAGTAGACCTGATTGGACTGAATGGCACTGAAGTAGACCTAATTAGACTGAATAACAATTGTTTAATTTTTAGGAAGAATAAATTATCTTTAACAAATTTTAAAGAACAAATTATATATTATATTACAATTGTAAGGACACGATTTTTATGACCCAAGGATGACATTGGGCTTGTGTGTAAAGGGTCCAAACAATTCGATTTGTAGAGAGTGGATTTGGAAAAGGCTAGACCTTGGTCGTTGGGGCAACGGTTTCGTCGGGATTTTCATGGAAGCCCATCCGAAGATGGATCTGGCCTGAGTGGCTAAGCCTTATACGGATGGGGTGTGAAGATCTATCTCCTCGGAATTGGTCCGAGGAGCGTCTCATCCTCACCATCCTCCTTTTTATGAGTTCGTTCTCCCCCTTTTCTCTGGTTCCTGGGAAGCCTCCCCTTTGTCAATGCGACGAGCTTCCCTTTTATACTAGTATTTCCTTCCCACTCTTCACCCACGTGTCCGTTTCTCATTGTTCAGGGTGGTTACTTGTCTTATCAATCCTCACGTCAGAGTGGTTGGGGAAGGCTGGATAGCAGGATATGAGTGTGGGTTTGTCAGGCGCTGGGCTCCACATTAAGGCGTTGGCAGCCTTCTCCCTTGTGCTTATCTTGTATTGAATTTGTCCTTTTCTTCAGACCTTTTTGTAAGATGTTGGGCGTAAAGTCGTCATCGGCCACAT
The DNA here is from genome assembly GCF_001633185.2 of Quercus lobata. Lineage (NCBI taxonomy): Eukaryota > Viridiplantae > Streptophyta > Magnoliopsida > Fagales > Fagaceae > Quercus > Quercus lobata. The sequence continues at coordinate 76,930,601 of NC_044905.1, forward strand.
CCGTGGACCTTCGAGAAGCTTTCATTACGCGTCCTTAGCAGTAAGGCTCCTCGGCCTAGGCTTGGGCTTCTAATACAAAGTGGGCTGGGACCTCAGATTTCGGGCCCCACAATAGCCCCTCAAAATCCTGCTGTCCGGCTTTTTAGTTGGAGAGGAGGGTTTTGGTGACGTTGGGCCCACATTATGGCTCGCCCAAATTCAGTACTCCACTATTATTTGTATTTTTTCATTTACATGGGAGGCGTGTCAAGATAAGGGCCATTCCTTTATTTTTCGCCCACACAGGGTCCTCTGACATTTTGGTACTCGAGGCGCGCCTTCACGAGGATCTTCAGATCCTACGGCTGAGGATGAAGTTGGAAATTGAGCCAAGTCTGCTTCGTTCGTAGCATCCCTTGGAAATTTGCATGCATTAAATGCCACCGGTTTACTTCTGTGTATAAATAGGGCAGGGGGTCACTCTATCTGCACATGAACTCTCCTGTTTTCTTCAGGATCATACTTCTTCTTTCATATTCGTGATCTTCATTTCTAGTGCCACTCTGCCTCAAAGCAAGATGTTCGAGGCGTGGATAGGGATGAAAGGTCTCCACACGCTTCAGAGGCACCGAATCCTCAAGGTGGTATGGTATGGACAAGGATGGCACAGATTCAAGCCAGTCCTCCGTTTCGACAGGGGAAAGATGGTATTCCTCCCTCTTTTAGTCAAAATCCGAAGCAGGTTCTGGTCATGCCAGATTTTTGGTATGTCAGAAGAAGGAATTTCCGCCATCATCGCCGTCTGCCTTGTAGCAGGCAAACCTTCGCGGGGGCTCCTCAACTTCCGGCTCCCTGCACCTTTTCTTCAACGGTGCAGGCCTCAAGTTGGGTTCCCGACACCTTTTCTTCAGCGGCGCTAGCCCGAGGCCAGGTGCTCTCTGCACCTTTTCTTCAACGGTGCAGGCCCCACGTTGGGTTCTTTGGCTGCCTGAGTTATGGGCATGTAAAAGTATTGAGGAATGGTTTTCTTACATAATTCCTCGGAACAGCAGCCAACCTCTCATCTGTGCTTCTTCTTCGGCTTTACCTTCATTCTCTTGTATTTTTTCTTTTTACTCATGTAGTTAGCTTAAGTATAAGCTTATTTCAGCTTTTCATTGTACACTGTACTATTTTTTTGTCTTAATAAAAGATAAGTTTATTTCTTTCTAAATACTTTTCTTTTCTGCAACAACTACTTAGTGCATGAACATTAAATACACGCTCGTCTTTAAACTTATCGATGTTATCAAGTATCACAATGGTAATTATCAGTAAATTAAACTCTGGAAACTAACCGGAATAACGGCCGAGCACTGAGCGATGCATGCAAAACAAATGACCGAGATCGATGAACTCTGAATAATTCGTCCGAGAGGGTAGCCGAATAGTGAGGGACTTTGATTGTGTTTTTGGGTAATATATTGCACTATATTACATCAATCCCTTTGGTGTTGGGGATCCGAGGGTAGATTGGGGGATCCGTGCAGTTTAGGGATTAACCCAACTGTTAACGGGGAGTTCTCCTCAAATAAAATTTAATGTTCAAATAACAGTTTTTTCTTTTATGTACTTGGTTTCCCCATAGGCTTGAGTCCGAGGACCATGCAAGGCCTTGGTTCTGTCCAAAACTTGCAAGATTTCTTTTATGTACTTGGTTTCCCCATAGGCTTGAGTCCGAGGACCATGCAAGGCCTTGGTTCTGTCCAAAACTTGTAAGATTTCTTTTATGTACTTGGTTTCCCCATAGGCTTGAGTCCGAGGACCATGCAAGGCCTTGGTTCTGTCCAAAACTTGTAAGTTTTTCTTTTATGTACTTGGTTTCCCCATAGGCTTGAGTCCGAGGACCATGCAAGGCCTTGGTTCTGTCCAAAACTTGTGGTTTTTCTTTTATGTACTTGGTTTCCCCATAGGCTTGAGTCCGAGGACCATGCAAGGCCTTGGTTCTGTCCAAAACTTGTGGTTTTTCTTTTATGTACTTGGTTTCCCCATAGGCTTGAGTCCGAGGACCATGCAAGGCCTTGGTTCTGTCCAAAACTTGTGAGATTTCTTTTATGTACTTGGTTTCCCCATAGGCTTGAGTCCGAGGACCATGCAAGGCCTTGGTTCTGTCCAAAACTTGTGGTTTTTCTTTTATGTACTTGGTTTCCCCATAGGCTTGAGTCCGAGGACCATGCAAGGCCTTGGTTCTGTCCAAAAATTGTGTTTTCTTTTATGTACTTGTTTCCCCAAGGCTTGAGTCGAGGACCATGCAAGGCCTTGGTTCTGTCCAAAACTTGTGGTTTTTTTCTTTTATGTACTTGGTTTCCCCATAGGCTTGAGTCCGAGGACCATGCAAGGCCTTGGTTCTGTCCAAAACTTGTGGTTTTTCTTTTATGTACTTGGTTTCCCCATAGGCTTGAGTCCGAGGACCATGCAAGGCCTTGGTTCTGTCCAAAACTTGTGGTTTTTCTTTTATGTACTTGGTTTCCCCATAGGCTTGAGTCCGAGGACCATGCAAGGCCTTGGTTCTGTCCAAAACTTGTTGTTTTTCTTTTATGTACTTGGTTTCCCCATAGGCTTGAGTCCGAGGACCATGCAAGGCCTTGGTTCTGTCCAAAACTTGTGGTTTTTCTTTTATGTACTTGGTTTCCCCATAGGCTTGAGTCCGAGGACCATGCAAGACCTTGGTTCTGTCCAAAACATGTAAGATTTCTTTTATGTACTTGTTTATTTTTCGAACGTGAGCCCCTAGGCCAGGGCGGGGAGAGCCGGCTTGAGGTCAGAAGCCCCTGGAGCTGTCCGCACCGTTGGCACTACAAGGCGTAGCCCCTGGCAGAAATCTATGTCAAGGCAACAACTGCATGTAACCGGAGATGGAGGAAACTCCGCGAACCTCTGCTTGCTAGAGAGTTGACTCCACCGCCACCTGCGCCAACGTGCAAGCCTTCCCCACAGACGGCGCCAATTGTAAGGACACGATTTTTACGACCCAAGGATGACATTGGGCTTGTGTGTAAAGGGTCCAAACAATTCGATTTGTAGAGAGTGGGTTTGGAAAAGGCTAGACCTTGGTCGTTGGGCAACGGTTTCGTCGGGCAACGGTTTCGTCGGGATTTTCATGGAAGCCCATCCGAAGATGGGTTTGGCCTGAATGGCTAAGCCTTATACGGATGGGGTGTGAAAATCTATCTCCTCGGAATTGGTCCGAGGAGCGTCTCATCCTCACCATCCTCCTTTTTATGAGTTCGTTCTCCCCCTTTTCTTTGGTTCCTGGGAAGCCCCCCCTTTGTCAATGCGACGAGCTTCCCTTTTATACTAGTATTTCCTTCCCACTCTTCACCCACGTGTCCGTTTCTCATTGTTCAGGGTGGTTACTTGTCTTATCAATCCTTACGTCAGAGTGGTTGGGGAAGGCTGGATAGCAGGATATGAGTGTGGGTTTGTCAGGCTCTGGGCTCCACATTAAGGCGTTGGCAGCCTTCCCCCTTGTGCTTATCTTGTACTGAATTTGTCCTTTTCTTCAGACCTTTTTGTAAGATGTTGGGCGTAAAGTCGTCATCGGCCACATCCGTGGACCTTCGAGAAGCTTTCATTGCGCGTCCTTAGCAGTAAGGCTCCTCGGCCTGGGCTTGAGCTTCTAATACAAAGTGGGTTGGGACCTCAGATTTCGAGCCCCACAACAATTATAAAATAATTCTTTATTTCTATGCATTGCGTGAGTTTGTGACTAGTTTGCAGTGAACTATTATAGAGATAGCAATTTTTTTTTTTTTTTTTTTTTTGAGGAAAATTAAACCAACCTTTTTTTTTGAAGAAAAAAAATTAAACCAACCTAAAACATCAATTTTTTTTTTTTTTTGTTTTTTTTAGAGAGTTTCAATTTATAGCGTCCGCTTCTGATGATAGTTTTTTATCATTAGACCAATACACCAATCAGTTTTTGGTGTAGGCGGGGATTGAACCCTAGATCTCTTATACAATCATCAGAGACTTTACTAGTTGAGCTAACTGGAATCCACTAAAACATCAAGTTATATGTCCATAATTAACAACATATTATTATTTTCTAATTAAAAGCAGACAACTTTCCACCAATCAAAGAGTCATACCAGTAATTACTGACACACCGTCATTATAAGAATGTACACTTCCATCGCAAAATAGTTATGAAGCATGGAGGAAGGAAGAGAATGGATTCGCAAAATAGTTATGAAGTATTGAGGTAGGAAGAGAATGGATACGAAAGGTCTCAAGACTCCTTTTTCAACTGTAGATAGAAGTCATCATAGACATCATCATCATGACAAATTACTGAATAAGGACAATTGGAATTGATCAATATCGGCCACAATGGAAAGGATTTTTTTTTTTTTTGCTAGGTAAGTAGTTGGGAGGAGAGGTAGAGTTCAAATTACTAGGCTATCATTTGAATCCCCACAGCCAGAGCAAGATCACTCTTTTTTATTCCTCCCCAACGTAGTCCAACCAATTTGATAGCTAGGATGGATTGCAATAAAACATCCAAACGAAACCTCACCAGCAATGGAGGGGAACACTTCTCTGACAAGAAAAAAACAAATTAAAGGCAGCAAAAGGCAAATGCTACTTCCAAGTCCAACTATATCAGCTGCACATATAAACCACGTTACCTAGCCAATAATTGAATCCAGCCTTCCCACTATGAAAATTATTTTTCCTAAAAGTCAACACATAGGCACATACAGAACAAAAAATTGCAGGAATCATGTTGCATCTTCACATAGGCACATACAGTACAATTATTGCAGGCATCATGTTGCACCTTCAAATACAATCCAAAATCTTCCAACTCCACCCTGAAACTCCACCCACACTCACCAAATAAAACACACTCCATACGTTCTTTTTCTTTTTCTTTTTTTGAGTAATGCTATTTATATTACAAATTTTACTCAAATTGATAATTGAAGTTAAAAAAAAAAAAAATAAATAAACCTAAGATATAGCATCCGTTTGTAAAGGTAAATGAAATAAAATTTGTAACATGGGTAGCACTACTCAAAAGAATAATAAAAAAAAAAAAAAAAGAATTAGCCCAATCAAAAAATGGGCCTATATATGTCTGCACATTTTGTACTTTATCTTATTAGATTGAGATCATATGCAATATCTAAGTATCATACTTGATGCAATTGCTATGAATGACTGAGATTTAAAGTTGAATTTTCAACTTTAAATCTCAACCATTGAATAAAAATGTGAGAAAAATTTAAAAAGTAAAAAATGGTAAAAAAATATTGTGAGAGAGAGATGGGTTAATTGCATCCGGTGCTTGGATATTGTACCGGATCCTAATCCTATTTTATTAGGCTTCAAGAACATAAAGACCCAAAAATCTCTAAGCTAATTCTAACTGATCACAAAGCTAAGTGGGCTTAAATAACCACAAACAAACTAAATCTAAATGGGTTAAAAGACCCCGCCCATGAACAAGCCGAACCAGACTAACCCAAGAATTATTTAGACAAGTCCTAAACAATTTACGGCTAAAAGGACCATATTCTACTTTTGGTGACCGACACATATTATTAATTATGCTCCATAACATCTATTGGGCTTTATTTTGAGTTATGACCCATGAAGTCTCTTGAATTGGACTCCAACTTAAAGTGGTCTTTAATTAAAGGTCATTTTCTATTCACTCTTGAATAGAATTTGAGTAGTCTTCCATGTTTACTCAAATAGACATTGCTTGTTGATCATTTTACAGTCCTCCGCGATGGCCACTGCTCACGACCTCAACGACAACAAGTCGATTCGTAAGAAGCGGCGAACCCTTGAGATTGAATTGCCTGACGAAGACCAAAAGCTCTCTATCAAGCCATTGGACGACCAAAAGGTCCTAAAATGATTTTCTGATTGTGTGAATTTTAGAATTTGAGTAGTCTTCCATGACTTCGTGATGTTACAAATCTTAATTATGTTTGGTGTGAATTTAGATATTAATTTTGTTTTATTAATTATCTTGTTTGATTTACTAAATATATAAATGAATAGTGTTTATGAGTTTGATGTGACGTGAAAAAAATTGGATGTAAATGAATAGTATTTATTGTTTGATATGATGTGAAAAATAAAAAGAATAGAATGTTAGATGAGTTGTAAAATACTGTTTTAAAATAGATAAAGCAACTTTTTGAATTGTTAAAAGGTAAAAATTTTAAAAACCCAAATGTAAATGCTTCGCAATTGCAAATCTTAATAATGTATGGTGTGAATTTAGATATTTTGATACAAAAGAAAGTAAGAAAGAAAAAACTAGTTGATCACTTGTGTTGTTGTTTGTTTGTTGTTGTAAATAGAAGGAAATATAAAGACAAGAATAGGAAATATGAATATTCTCCAAAAAAAAAAAAAAAGAATAGGAAATATGAATAAGATTATATCTTAATTATTTCTTCTCATGGTCATTCGCCATATTATATATATATATATATATATATATATATTTGTTATCCATCTCTCAATATTTTAACCATTTATCTTCCTTTATTTTTGGCTTTTTTTATTCCCCTCCTCTTACTATAAATTTACAATTCTCTTTCCCATTCTACACATAGTTTTCCCACACACAAAAATGTTATTTTTCTCTTTTTCTCATTATTTTTGGTGGATTTTATTTTTCTTGCATCTCTACTTTAGATTGAGGAATTTTTGTATTATTTGGAACTCTACTTTGAGTTGATATGATTAAATTCCGCGTTTTTAAGTTTTTATCTTTTTTATTCTCTTTGATTTCATAGATATTATCATATTACATTATAAAGATAGCATATAAGAATATAATGTTATTTTATTACATAACATGACTTGCATTTGATGTTTATTACTATATTTTTTATTTTTACTTTTTTTCTTCTCATATTATTTTTTATAAATTTCTTATTATTCTCTCTCACATTCTTTCTTGAAAAAGTGGTCTCTCTCTCTCTCTCTCTCTCTCTCTCTCTCTCACACACACATTCTTTCTTGAAAAAGTGGTCTCTCTGTCTCTCTGTCTCTCTCATTCTTTATTGCAACTCTACTTTATATTAATGAATCACTGTGATTTTTAAAACATTATTTTTGGTTCATACGCTTTGGTATTGTATTTTTTAGTTCTTCATTACAAGTAGTCTCTTTCTCTTTACAATAAAATTTAGAGAATATATTATACATATTCAAAATAAGTTTGATATGAGTTTTGATTATCATGATAATATTTTTTAAGAGGATGAATAAGTATAATGATTTATTCAAATAAAAATTATACATGTACATACACACACACACACACACACACACACACAAACATACATACATACATATATATATATATATATATATATATATGTATTTGTTCATAAAAAAAATGTATTTATTTATTTATTTTTGCTTAAAGATATAATCAACCTTATGCAATTTATTTAAAAGTAATGACATTATAACAAATGAATAACTACCCTAAAGATTACATTTGTATATTCATAGTCTTTATATTTAGAAAGACTTTAACTTAAATTTAACTATACCGAAATGAACTGAAATACTACACTAATGTGACTCAACAAAAAGGTAGTAACAATAAATGATATGCTTAAGATTTTAAATATTACGAGTTTGAAATATATATATATATATATATATATATATATTCTAGCCTAGATTCCGTCCAGATCTCCGGAAAATCTAGCAAGGAACTAAAAGATCTTGCCCAAAAGTTACTCCTCCAGTCAGCCCAGCTAGAGTCAGCAGAAAGGAACTCTCCTGCCTCTTCCGAAGCTTCTTGCAATCGCGTCCCTTTTGACCCATTCCAGGATTCTCAAGATCCTTACGATGGCTACAACTTAGACAGCGATTAATGTATCCCCAGTTTGGCTCCCAGTTGCTCCAGAACAGCTTCTGAAGACCAGAACAGCTCAAGAACCACCTTTGCAATTCCGGATACTATTCAGAACAGTACCCGCACTGCAAGGCTGACCGACAGAGCACTATTCACTGCACAGTCCAGAACACTATGCAGGGTTACTATTCCAGAAAAGCAAGGGGACAAGATACTGTTCATAAACAGTGACAAGTTACTGTTCACTCAACAGTACCCCAGCAGAATCACGGAAATCACTATTGCTTTCGGCTGAAAAGATATTCACCTGAAGGTAAAAGCATTTCACCTCCCGTAATTTCTGCAGTCTCCTGACCTGATCCAAGGCTCCCTCCAGCTATAAATGGGACTCTTCTCCTCAGTCTTCAGCAGGCTAAAATTTCAAGTCCTACCTTAGGCTTAAAATTTGTAAAACACCTCAAGAGGTCTTTCACTTGTATTCAGAATGACTCTCTTCTTCTTCTCCCTTCCCCTAGTTTACACCTGTACCAGAACTACACTTGTAATCTATGTATGCTTCCGCCCCCAGTGCCCTCTGAACGGCACCTCTTCTTTGTAGCTTACCCCCATTTGGTATCAGAGCCAGTAACCAAATGGCTCTGATAACATACCAGTAACCAATCTTGTAAGTTACTGTAAATTTTGATTTTAAATCAAGTTGGCCGGTACAACCGCCATAGTTATCCATTCTCTTGTGGTTATTCATTACTTTGAAAGTATGTTATCTCTAACAAACATTATTTTGTTTTACATCTATTTTATGATAGCACTACCACTCCCATATGTTGCATTTTTCATCTACTACTTCATCTTAGCCAGTTTATACTGTTCTTTCTTTTTGTGGTAGGCTGAGCCTCCCGTTCATTCAAACTGTTTATTATCTTGTGATTATTTGTTTAAGCTAATCCTTTGCTTCCCAGTTATCTTCTTTTTCCATTCTTTGTTTCTTTCCCCACAATTTGTTGCAGATGAGTACTATGCTAGGTACTGTGTCAGAATGTTACCCAGTAAGTCTAGGAGTAATTCCAGTTTTGTGATCGTTTGCTACCCGGTGAGTCTAGAGTACCCAAGTTGAGCAGGAAGCCCGAATCAATCTGTAATGCCCGTTGAGCCGTTAGCCAGGAGAGCATTAGGCGTTAGGGTCGGAGAGGATAGGGAAAGTACACTCAACAAAGCGAAATAGTGTAAGCGGTAGCAAGATTCACAGAAAGGTGTCCGAGTGGCCGTAAGTTTGGTAACAAGATACAGTAGGCGTCCATACACTCCCTGTTTCAGATCTAAGGTTAGATCCAGAAATTTGGAAGATAGAGGTAGTCTAGGTTGTAATTGATTTCTTAGGCTTATAATCCAAGATGATGAATAGGATGTTTAGAAGGAGTGACTCTTCTACTTCAATTAGATCTAGCAGTACAAACCCACCTGAGATTCCACAAGAAGATGGAACAATCAACTCAGAGTCGTACCAGCTTTCAGATCTAGATCAGAAGTTAGGAGATTGGAACATACCTAAAGTTCCCACAACCTAGGTCTATAAGTCTTCGTCATGGTCCTTGAAAAAGTCTTTCAGAACGGACTACCATGTTAGGACTATAGAACAAGTCTACAGCATTAACAAGGAATATGAAACCTGTTATTTGTTGTCCCCTGCAGCCGTGAAAGCTCACAGGGAATCTGGTCACAAATACCTCCACATAGGACTTGTCCAAGTCGGAGTTAAACCATTGATCAGAGAAGGTTTGAACAACTCGGTCCTTATGGCCCTCAGAGATACCCGTCTCATCAGATTTAGAGACAGTCTCCTAGGAACCATAGAATCCAGTTTGAGTAACAGTCCAATTCATTTCGATTGTTTTCCAAACCTCACAGTTGCACTTGACGACCCTCACATCTTGAAGGTCCTCACCCTCAACATCAGAACCCATGGAATCTTTGTATTACATGGCACCAAACAACTTGCTCTTATATACCGAGTGTATTATAAGTGCATGAGGACGAACATGTCCATCCAAGCTTTCGATAAGAGAAAACCAGGTGAAACTACTCTTATCCAAACTTCAGATGTTAGATCTACCGTTCAGGTACCAAGAACCCTGAAATGGTCTGAGATAACATTCCCAGCACAGTGGTCTCTAGAGAATGAAAATTTTCCTCTACAGATCCAGAATCCTGTTAGGAACCCAGATCCAGATTATGTCCAGCAGTTAGCCGATGGAACGGTTAGACTAAGCTTCGACCAATCTAGATTTAGGTCACCCTTTGAGTATGATGAACCCTTGCCCAGATCCTCATTAGATCTGCACCAGGAAACATACCAGGAACCAAGGTCTAGATCCATAGATCTACGCCCCCCTTTTAGGCAGCCAACTATCCTCTTGAACGATAGACCTGCATCCCATAGTAGTTCGTCTAGAACACGAGCTCCTACTTCTAGAAGAGACTTAGGCCCGCAGTTCCAAGGTGTCAAAGACCACTCTCAGGTTAGTACCCCTTGTTACACAGCCAAGCAAGACTCAGTTGTTGACCAAGAAGAAGACAGCAACAGTCAGGACAGTCTCAAACCCCCTTCACCATCAGGATCTGATTTTAGAAATCCTATTCAGCAAGAATCTGAATATGACCATCAGCTCCTAGTGATAACCAAAGAGTTCGTTCCAGATATGGACATGCTCGAAAAGGAATTTAATTTTGAAGAAAACAGAGTTAAAAGAGAAGCCTATAGAGCCAACCATACCAAGGAACAAAAGCTCGAAGTTTTGAAGAAATGGAAGTTATTCATGAAAGTGGTAAAAACAGATTATCCTTTCTTTGAATACTTTGAGAAACATTTCAGTTGGCATAAAAAGAACTGTGTCAAAACCAAACTTCCAACAAAACCCAATCCACCAACAAAGGTTAGACATTCATCACAGAAAGTAGAGAAACCAGTCTCTCCTTCTCCAAAGTAAATGTCTTAGAAGCCCACATATCTTCTAGTAGTTCTAATGAACCCTCCTCAGATGAAAAGGAGAAAGAACCACTAGACGACCAACTTGGTGATTCACCCCCACCTCCTCCAAGGATATGGAAATCCAAATATAGAGGAAACCCAGCCTTTAAGGATTTTAAAAGGGAAAAGATTGTTTCCAGAGAATATAGACGTCAAAAGCTAGAAGCAAGAGGCATCTATAGAAAAGGAAATACCTTAAAATGGGGATTTGCCTGGACTACACTTGCCTGAAACAGGGAGTATATGGACGCCTACTGTATCTTGTTACCAAACTTACGGCCACTCGGACACCTTTCTGTGAATCTTGCTACCGCTTACACTATTTCGCTTTGTTGAGTGTACTTTCCCTATCCTCTCCGACCCTAACGCCTAACGCTCTCCTGGCTAACGGCTCAACGGGCATTACAGATTGATTCGGGCTTCCTGCTCAACTTGGGTACTCTAGACTCACCGGGTAGCAAACGATCACAAAACTGGAATTACTCCTAGACTTACTGGGTAACATTCTGACACAGTACCTAGCATAGTACACATCTGCACCAAATTGTGGGGAAAGAAACAAAGAATGGAAAAATAAGATAACTGGGAAGCAAAGGATTAGCTTAAACAAATAATCACAAGATAATAAACAGTTTGAATGAACGGGAGGCTCAGCCTACCACAAAAAGAAAGAACAGTATAAACTGGCTAAGATGAAGTAGTAGATGAAAAATGCAACATATGGGAGTGGTAGTGCTATCAGAAAATAGATGTAAAACAAAATAATGTTTGTTAGAGATAACATACTTTCAAAGTAATGAATAACTACAAGATACGCTCTCCTGGCTAACGGCTCAACGGGCATTACAGATTGATTCGGGCTTCCTGCTCAACTTGGGTACTCTAGACTCACCGGGTAGCAAACGATCACAAAACTGGAATTACTCCTAGACTTACTGGGTAACATTCTGACACAGTACCTAGCATAGTACACATCTGCAACAAATTGTGGGGAAAGAAACAAAGAATGGAAAAAGAAGATAACTGGGAAGCAAAGGATTAGCTTAAACAAATAATCACAAGATAATAAACAGTTTGAATGAACGGGAGGCTCAGCCTACCACAAAAAGAAAGAACAGTATAAACTGGCTAAGATGAAGTAGTAGATGAAAAATGCAACATATGGGAGTGGTAGTGCTATCAGAAAATAGATGTAAAACAAAATAATGTTTGTTAGAGATAACATACTTTCAAAGTAATGAATAACCACAAGATAATGGATAACTATGGCGGTTGTACCGGCCAACTTGATTTAAAATCAAAATTTACAGTAACTTACAAACACTTACGATCGAGCACAAATGGCTCTGATACCAAATGGGGGTAAGCTACAAAGAAGAGGTGCCGTTCAGAGGGCACTGGGGGCGGAAGCATACATAGATTACAAGTGTAGTTCTGGTACAGGTGTAAACTAGGGGAAGGGAGAAGAAGAAGAGAGTCATTCTGAATACAAGTGAAAGACCTCTTGAGGTGTTTTACAAATTTTAAGCCTAAGGTAGGACTTGAAATTTTAGCCTGCTGAAGACTGAGGAGAATAGTCCCATTTATAGCTGGAGGGAGCCTTGGATCAGGTCAGGAGACTGCAGAAATTACGGGAGGTGAAATGCTTTTACCTTCAGGTGAATATCTTTTCAGCCGAAAGCAATAGTGATTTCCGTGATTCTGCTGAGGTACTGTTGAGTGAACAGTAACTGGTCACTGTTTATGAACAGTATCTTGTCCCCTTGCTTTTCTGGAATAGTAACCCTGCATAGTGTTCTGGACTGTGCAGTGAATAGTGCTCTGTCGGTCAGCCTTGCAGTGCGGGTACTGTTCTAAATAGTATCCGGAATTGCAAAGGTGGTTCTTGAGCTGTTCTGGTCTTCAGAAGCTGTTCTGGAGCAACTGGGAGCAATTTCTGGAGATACTTTCAATCTGTATCATAACCAGAGGGATATCCTTCATATGGATCAAAGGCAGGAGGATCATCATCATAGTTGTGCTCGTGGTACCTGTCGAACAGATTACAAAGCCCGCAATAGAGGAGAGGTTCATAGTCTGCTTTCTGGGCTGTGTACTGAGGAGGGTCAAGGCAGATAATTCCTTCTGTGTTGAAAGCTTCTGAATATGGCTTGGTGGTGAATACTGTAATTCTGCCAGTATTTCCTACAAAATGGTAGTTTTCCCAAAGTTCTCCAGTGACATTTCGTAGTTCATTGCTGAAGTAGTTTTTCCAACATTCTACGAGGGCCAGAGGATTGGCATAGGAAAGGTATATATATATATATATATATATATATATACTCAACCTAAACATGTTTTTCCCCATTACGTAAATGCACAAAAATATATTGAAGTGGACCAAAGTGTCTAAGTGAACTGAATTGAACCAAATGGAACAAAGTGGACCGAATGGACAGAACCGAATGGAGTGAATAGAAACAAGGTGGACCAAATAGACGAAATAAGACCAAAGTGGACCAAATAAGACCGAAGTGGACCAAATAGGAGCAAAGTGGACCAAATAAGAACAGACAAAATGGACTGAAAGGGACTGAATAGGACCAATGTGAACTAAATAGGACCAAAGTAGACTAAATGGACCGAACAGAACCAATATGGACAGAATAGAACTTACGGAGATAAAATAGACCGATTAGGACCAAATTGGACCAAATGGCCTGAATAGGACTAAAGTCGACCAAAATGGATAGCATGGACATAAAAGGACCAAATAGAACCAAAGTGAACTGAATGGACCGAATAGGACCAAAGTTGACCAAATATGACCAAAGTAGACAGAATGGATGAAATAAACCAATCTGGACCAAATGGAACTAAAGTGGACAGAATAGACCAATGTGGACGGAAGAGCTAATGTGGACTAAAGTGAACTAAATAAGACTGAATGGACCGAAGTGGACCAAATATAACTGTAGGGGACAGAATGGATTAAATAGGACGAAATTGGACCGAAGAGGATAGAATGGACCGAATAGGATCAATGTGGACTGAATCAGACTTTTGAATATTTATCATTTTTATTTCATTTTTAGGGTTCATATTTCTAATTTCTAATGTCTAATGTCTATTTTCTTTTTCTTTTTTAACTCAAAACTAAAGAGTTTAGCCCAAATATAATAATTCATGCTTTCCAACCCAAAATTAAGAAAAATAAATAATTTTTTGTTAAACTTGAAATAACAATCTATAAAAAGAATCAATTTATGGCCCAATTAGTCTAAAATGGACCTAAGGGGACCGAAATTAATTGGGTGGACCGAAGTAGACCTAATTGGAGTGAATGTGACCGAAGTTGACCTAATTGGACCAAATAGAAACAGTTTAATTTTTAGGGAGAACAAATTATCTTCAACAAATTTTAGAGAAAAATTATACATTATATTATAATACAAAATAATTATTTATTTCCACACATCGCGTGAGTTTGTGACTAATTGCCCTAAAATCAAAAAATCAATTCCCATTGAAAATCCCCTACACCTAAGTACCACCGCCGCCAACCCTGAAGAGGAAGCACCATGCCCCCACACACCAAAACTCACTCGCCAGGTTAGCCCTTGACATGGACTTTATAATAAAGTATAACTGTATGAGGGGTGCTAATTGTGACTTGATTTTTTTTTTTTTTCATAATAATTTGATAGTTACAATGGGGGAGAGACTCTCTTCTAGACCAGATATGTGATAAATAACTTGCAGCCTCAAGTACAAACAAAGATAGAACAAGAAGACCAGAAATGACAAGTCGTTGTTCTACTCAGAGCATTGATGAATACCGTGAAACCTTAAACAAATTACTTGTCGTGTCTGTCCTGAGCTATATTGGTCTGCTGTGCTATGAGTCATTTCTGTTATGGAATCCAAAACAAAATAAATTTGTGTAGTTCAACAGTTAAGTTGTTATATATATGTTAATATCAGTTAGAGTTGGTTAATTTTTTGTTTTGCAACAGATATAGTTAGACATTGATTATTTAGTGATTGCAAATAACATGCCAGAGTAAAAATCGTTATGCAATTCACAAAACACAAAAGAGACCGATTTTATTAGCTAATGAGACAAACAAACAAAAAAAAAGACCTTCATATGTTTACGTTATATGCAAACATAAAATTTTCCTTACAAAGGAAATTAGAACCAGTTACATTACATATATCTGATCATGTCGTCTTACCACATGTCTCGTCAATGAGCAAGTCCAATGTGCACTTAGATGATCCACCCTCCTCCATAGCTTTCTTGGCTTTCTCTGTCACCTCCATGCACTTCTTCCTCACCTCCTTACCTTTCTCTCCTTCCATCAACTCCTTCACCATTTTCTCTAAACCCTCCCACTTCACAAACCCTCTCACTGACCCATCCCACGTCTCAACCCTCAGTCCCACCTTTATCTCCTCCACAACCATTCTTGCATTCAATGGTTGCTCTGCCATCATAGGCCATGCAAGGATTGGAACCCCAGCACATATACTCTCCAACGCAGAATTCCATCCACAGTGACTAAGAAAACCTTGCACACTCTCATGCATCAAAATCTCCCTTTGGTCAACCCATTCTCTCACAACAATTCCTCTATCTTTCACTCTCTCCTCAAATCCATCTGAAATCTCTGACTCACTCTTTCTTATCACCCACAAGAAATTCACTTTGGATTCTTCTAATCCAATAGCTATTTCTTTGAGTTGTGCAAGCGAAATCTCTACCTGAGACCCAAAGGCTATATACAGAACTGAGTTCCCTTGGTCAAACTTCTTGTCCAGCCACTGAACCCATTTGGGCTTATTATTGTAGGGTTCATTTCTAGCCTTTGGTGGCTCAGCTAGGCAAAGAGGTCCCACAGACCAGGGCTTGGGTTGACACTCACGATTCCAATAATCAGCAAACACAGACTCAAGCTCATAGAAGCTGTTGAATATAATGCCATAGCTATTCGTTTCTGCTACGATCACATTCATGATGAACTCATATATCAGACCCTTTGGTTCGGACTCAGTAAGTGGGGGCACAAAGTCATTTCTAGTGACTTTAATCCATGGGAAACGAGTGACTGTTATTAACTCGTCGTCTGACTCGGGTCCAAAGAGAAGCCTATCCTGATCCACAGCTCTGATCACGGACGTAGAGTAATAGTTCATACCACAGAATACAAACCTTGGGATGTCGAACTTGGAAGCAGACTCCAAGGTCCACCAAATGAACCCATCAGAGACAATGAAGCTGACACGTGGAAGATTTTGGATTGCTCGTTCGAAGTCGGGCTGCATGAGCTTTGTGGCGTTTCCAAACGCATGGAACATGGACATAGAGGGCAGTTTGTCTGTGCTCTCAATGCCAACAGGTATATCAGGCACATTGTGCGAGAATGGTAGGTCAAGAATGGTGACTGTGGTGTCATTGAGGGACTCAAAGATGAAGGGACGGTTGGCTGGGGTGGTGAAGATGGTGACAATGAGGCGGCGATGGAGGAGTAAGCGTGCAAGGAGGAGGATTGGGATGGTGTGGCCTTTTGACATAAAGGGAAAGAGAACCACATGGTGTGGTTGTGAATCACCAGTGATAGAAGCCATTTAATTAAAGTCCTTAGCTTCTTCTTGTTTCTACACACAATTCTCGCTTTCTACAGAGCTTAGGAGTTGGCTAAATAAGTTTGATTTATTAGGATTGAGATCCCGTGCAATACCTAGGGTATTGCACGGCGTGCAATAGTTTCAATCCCAACCGTTTATTTAATCCAACGCATAAACAATTGACAGCTGATAAGGACAGCTCATCAATCCGCGTGACACCCACCTTCCGTTTCCTTGCTCTTTTCTCTTTGCCTTTCAGCTACCAAAAAAACCAAAAAACTCTCTCCTTCTTCAAATCTTTCTCTACCCAAAATTCAAAAACTCTCTCACGCTTGCTGAATCTGCATGGCCACAGCTAGCAGCCACCGAGTCCCACACCTCCACCACCGGCGGTAGTTCCGGTACGTTCTTGTCTCTCTCCTTCGGCCGCTAAAGGTGCTATCGCCGGTGCCACCACCACTGGTGGTCGCCGGGTCCTCCTCCCTTTCTCCTTATTGTCTTTTCTCTTTTATTTTTCTTTTTGTTTCTCTTTTTATTTGCCTTTTAGAAGTGACTGAATAGTTTTGTTTAGTGACTGGGTCTCCTTTTTGAGTATAAAGCTTGATGATCTGCTTAAGTTTGAAAAATTGGGGCTTTTAGGTGTAGCCGATGTATTTTGATTAAGTGCCTGCGTGTAGTTGTTGTCTGGTGTTGCCTTTGACATTAGTCCAGAAACTTTGTTGCTTGGTCATGAACTCATGATGTATGCTAAAAATCATTATGAAATTTCTCCTTTTTTTTTCCTAATTTTTTTTAGGTATCTGTTCCTTTTCTAAATTTGGATTGACTATGCAGATGGGTAATTTGCTGGTGGATGATATATTTTGTTTCTTGTAGTTCATTTTAAAGATATAAACTATGGCTCTTGATAGGTAATGAGGTACAATGTTTGTGAGCTTAGAATAATGATTCTTGATTTGTTATGCACAACACAACTGGTTTTGTAAGCTATATTGCTACTCACACTCTTATTTTTGGGCATGAGCTAATTCTTGGTCAGAGTTTCTTTAACAGCTTATGTGACATGACTGTTGTTATGGCTGGATTGTTATGCTCTTACCATAGTGTTGTTGCATTGATCCTGAAAAGTATATTGACCTGCTATTTAGAAACCATTCAGGTTCATAGCTTGGACATTTGACAAATTATGCTTTATTTAGAACCCTGCTCGGTCCAGTTACATATTATCTCTGGTATTAGGAATCTACTTGAGGATATTTATATATACACACACACACACATTTTACCTCCTCTTTCTTTACTTACTACCTTGTGCCTTAAGACTCAAAACTATATTATTGCTGGACATTGGTTGTTATTGCACCTGACAGCCAAAATAATATTCCTTTCTTTTCTTCCCTTTTGCTAACAAAAGTTTTCTTAGAAACGTATTAATTAATATCTTCCAACATGTATATTTTGTGTGGAAAAGTGTTCTGTCTCAATTACATTTCTCTTTTTGGGTACATTTCACTAGAGCTGTTTGTAATTTATGATTATAGTTTATAGGGCACTTACATATGTAATAGTGTGAGTGATTTAGTGTAAGGTTTGGTTTATTATTATTATTATTTATTATTTGTTTTTGGGTGGGGTAGGGGGTGTTGTTTGTGTGTTTGGTTAAAAAATAAAAATCTTTATTGATTTATAATTGAAGTACATCATTTGCCAAAAAGGCAGAAAAAACACAAAGGCAGATTTTCAAGCCAAACAACATATGAACACATTCCATTGCTAGAGGAATGATCAAGTGCATAGACCCGCAAAATCTGAAATAATTCTTGATGAAAATGTCCATGTTGATTATGTAGCCTAAGTTCAAAGTGCTGATGCTGGGACAGTCCAACAAATAATGATATTGTTGCTAGCCTGCCTGAGAGTAAGAGAATGAACTATTTTGTAGGTGATATGCTTGTGTCTATCCCTTTTGTTGATGCCATTCTAATTAAGGTGTGCAATTTTGTTCCTTGCTTATAATCAGTCCTTTTATTTTAGATTGTTGTTTCTTTCTTTGCACTGCTTATAGTGGCCATTGGTGGAGTTGGGTTGTAAGTAGGGTTTCATGGAGCTCTATTGATAAATTGAATCACACTGATGATTTAGGTAACGTTATTGCAGAATGTGATTTCATTTGCTATTATAAGGAAAATTAATTCCAGTCTCATTTATATCTCCGATTCACATTCTTATGGAGCAGTTGATATTTCAATTATAGACTTGATAGTATCATGCTTTGGCTGCCAAATCTATACCAAACTTCTCTTTTCTCTTCTTTTTATTGCATTTTAATTTGAGGCACAAATTAGATATGTCACACAATAAAATGGGAGGGCAGTTAGTAGCAAACTCTATATAATAAATCTTCACGAAATTTCTCTTCACAATAAAATGGGATTAATTTTATTTATTGTAAGCTGTTTTTTAGTTTTTATTACCTTTTACAATTCCTTGGTGTCACTATTGGTGTCATTACTTGTTAGTTTACTTAAATTTTTGGCCTAGATATCTTAATTTTTTCTTAACTTTTTTTTTTCCTGTAGATACTGTTCAATGGATGACATTCGATGCTTGGGAGGGCAGTTGTTGTGAATGCTAATCCTGATATGATTTGGAAGCATGAAAGGCCATTGGTTTAAAGCTACATGTATCTCTATTGGATCTAGTCGACTTTTGTTCTTTGCTTGGAGAGGTGTGTGTGCAAAAGAAGACTCAAAAAAATTTTGGAAACCAACTATGGCATATCAACTATTGTTGAAATGAAGATACGAGTCCAAAGCACAAAACACAGAAGAAGACTGTGTGAGACTGAAGAAGAAACGAGGTCATTTTGTGTAAATGAGGACCTGATGACATTTAGTGACACAACAGCGTTTTGCAATATCTTTAGTAATTGTTTTAGTGAAACACTTAGATAGATTAGTTCTAATTTTTGTTATGAATTAACTCCACATGTTAGATTGTAATTAATGGTTAGATTAAAACAGTTTTCCTGCTTAATCAAGGAAGTATGTTAGTTTTGCTTATTTCTTTTCCAGATTTTGTATGTAAGGGATTAGATATTTTCTATCTATTCTCAGTTGCTTGTAATCACTTTTACTCATCAATGAGGAAACTAAGTTCTATTTAGTTTTTTTTTTTTTTTTTAAGCTTTGAGTTTTTACAACTCCTGAATAAGCAGTGTTAAAGCAAATTCAATTTGTAAAACAGGCTCTCTCTCTCTCTTTGGGCTGCAATTAATAAAATTAGAGAGGTGTTGTGGTTTGATTCTTTGATATTTGTGAGTTGCAACATTCGTATTTGTGAGATTTCTTTGGTAGTGCGTAGCTTGTGTTTGGTGAGAATTTGCTTTGTAGATCTCTTTCATATATGTGGCTGAAACCTGGCATGAGATACCATAGAAGATGTGGTGCTTAACCATGACAGACGCCACTAATCATGTAAAAAATACTAGCTTTCAAGTGAAGAGTAAAGTCAAGATTGTGTGGACATTAATATAATGTGTGTTTTTATGTCATTCTCAATTTTAGTATTTGCTACAAGCAAATTCATACACAAAGAACAACTCCATTTAGAAGGATAAAAATTTTGAAATACATTTAAAGGCCTAAAAGCTAGTAACAGAACTCCTTCACTACTTGCTATTCGTAAAACAGAGTTGTATACATTACATATATTCATCAAAATAAAGCCATCAACTGATTCTTGCATTTCCCAAAACCAAAATTGCATTTGGAATTAGCCAATTGAAAAAAAGTTATTAACTACAGTGGTATTCCATCGGGATGGTTTGTGTTGAACTACACAAAGACCTCCCTGACTGTCGTTCCAAGGGGTCAAAAATCTAATCCCTCCTTGATGGCATGGCAAACTTGAGAGATTTCTTGTACTCTGTTCCTTGCCTCAATTCCCATCTCTTCTGTAAGCGGTAAGTTAATGGAATCAGCCCATTTGGAGAGTAGCCAGGAACATTTATCAACTTGATGAATCTCCTTGAAAACTGCACATCTTGCATATAAAATAGCTTAGTATTAAGCTTCAAAGTTTCTAACAGTTATTCACTAATTTTCACAAACAATTTCTGTGTATTTCCAAAAAAAAAAATTAAAATTAAACAAAATAAGGAACTACTGCCAATCCCGAACCACAATACAAAAGGGATTATATTAAACCCAAATTAGGTAATGGGTGAATCTTAGAAAACCAAACAAAATTGTTAAATTCATATGTTTCTAAGCTTCCCTACGTTGTTTTCTATAATCTTAAACTCAAACCAAATTGTTCAATTCCACTGAAGTTGATTTTTTGTAAAGAAATCAAGCAAAAAAATCCCAATGAAGCTTCTTTGAGCTGGTGACCTTTGGCTAAGAAATCAAGGACGGGAAAAATGATCATAATACCAGATCTATAATCACATTTTTTTTGGGTGGGCAACTGAAATCTAGATGAATTTATATACTAAAAAGACAATCTCAAGAAACAAGATACTTTTTTTCCCCCTTAAAAATCATGAAACGAAACAAAAACATAGCACAAGGAACCGATAAACCCAACAACCAAACATCGGCATCAAAGGACACAACCTCACAAAATCTCCATCAGCCAGTCCTTGGCCATTGACACACACACTCTACTGGTACTGGGCTTCATACCCATTATAAAAATATCAAAAACATTCAACAATAAATTAATCAGATTTATAAATAAAAAAATGCAATAAAAGAAATAGATAATCTTCAGTGCAATAAATGAAACAAAGGGATGGTCTTTGCAAAGAAATCACATAAAGAAAAAAAAATTCAAAAATTTGATTACCAGATCTAATCACATTTGGGTGGGTAGCTGAAACACTGTTGGTTCACATTCATTCTCTGGTGGAGAGGTAACCGGAGCATCACTAGTGGCTTTTTTTGAGGCATGAGAGAGAGAGATTCTGAGGCATGTTCGGCTGGAACTGGAAGAGAGAGAGTCAGAGAGAGTTTCTGAAATTTTTAAATGGGAATAGGGGTAAGCGTGAAGAAGAGAGAGAGAGGAGAAATTGAAAGAGAAGAGAAAAATGAGAGCTCACACGGATCGCTGACGTGTCTAAATGAGCTGTCCAATTTTTGAGCATTAGATCAATTGAATGGCTAGGATTAAAGTAATTGTACACCGTGCAATACCCTAGGTATTGCACGGGATCTCAATCCGATTTATTAATGGTATGTTACAGATCCGATAAATGACTCTGCCCTCTGCCCTCTAGCCCTCTGCGTTTTTTTAATTATGAACTCTGGTGTGTTCACTGTTGTGTTTATGAGTTGTGGCTTTTTATGAACTAGTGTGTTGTGTCTCTCAACTACAGTGTAATTTTGTGGCTTTTTGTGTGGACCGGTTTCGGTAGGGTCCGTTTGGTCATAGTTTCTAAAAGTTGTTGTTTAAAAAGATGTGAAAATTGTGATTTAAAAAATGTTGTTGAAAAATATATTTTTAGTGTGAATAAAATAAAAAAATGTGTTTGGTATAATGGTTTAAACAACATTTTTCAGTGTTGAAAAAATATAAAATATGTGTTTAGTATGAGTGTTTTGAATGATAAAAAAAGCTGACTAAAGTACAAAATAAATATATTTTAAATTAGGAGAGAGAACATGGTGGGCCCATAAATCAGGAGAGAGCCAAAACATTTCAAAAAAAACTGACGAAGTATGAAAAAGCTGATCGAAGCACTAGTGTTTGTTGTTTGAGATAATTACGGAATTGCCACTAAGCATTAGTGTTTATTGTTTAAAAACTATCCTGAGCTGATTTCAAAAATTGGTTTTATAACATTGGTTTTTGAATAATGTTTTCCAAATAACATGGACAGAACTTGTACAACAAACATATTTTTTTGTTAGACACTAATGTTCAGTGTTTAAACATAATGACCAAACGGCGCCGTTTGTAATTTTTTTTTTTTTTTTTTTTTTTTTTTATAATCTGGGGTTTTATCTACAGGATTGCGTTAACGGGTAGGGGTGTCCAACCAGACCCGGTACCCGACCCACCCGGCCAACCCGGCCGATCCGGACCGAGAACCGTCCGACCCGACGCCGGTGACGGTCGGCGGCGGATCCCAGATCCCAAAATCCGAGCTCGGCGGGTCGGTTGACGGGTTAAAGCATGGAAAACCGATTTCAACCGACCCGACCGGAAAATACACCGGAAAAGTTTTCTCCGTCGATGAAGTAGTTCGCCGGTATGGTTTTTCCCGATCTCGTCGAGATCTCGCCGGATCTCTTCGAGATCTGGCCTGATCTCGTTGAGATCTGCCAAGATCTCTTCGAAATCGGCCTAAGCTCGTTGAGATCAGCCAAGCTCTCTTCGAAATCCGGTCAGATCCAGCAAAAATAAGCAGATTTTGGCAAAAATCCGGCGCGATTCTCACAATCCGAACCCGACCGGAAACCGACCGAAAAACCTTGACGTCCGACTACCCGAACCGTTGCCGTCGGCGGATCGGCGGCGGGTCCATATTTAGAAGACCCGAGGTGATCGGATCGGTTCCGGATTGGGCACAAACCCGATCCGGACCGACCCGTGGACAGCCCTATTAACGGGCACACTGTAAGGTGGGTTACAGCAATATGTTTGTATCTTTTCTGACAAAAGTTTTTGTCCTTATTGACCTTTATGTCAAATTTTTAACTTTTTAAGTATTATACGGTGTTCTTTTTACTTTTTCTGACAGATTTTTTTTTTTTTTGTCTTTTTCACCTTAACAAGCACCGACAAATCCCTTATCTATAAAGAAATAAATGGGAACACTAGGACAGTAGAACGTGACTAGTTTTGTTAACTCAAATATTCTTAGTCACTTTTCCTATTTTATTTTATGTTCCACCAATAAAAATTTATCATATATTTACCTAATTAATTATTATCATTAATTAATAAATTTATTATATGTTTACCTAATTAATTAATTATTATCATTAATTAATAATGGTAGTATTAATAAGTCAATAATGGTAGTAATTAATAAATTAGGTGAACATGTGACAAGTTTTTATTGATGGAGCTTAGAGTAGAGCTAGAAAAGTGGGACAGAAGGACTTCTAGTTTTGTAAGTACTGTCAACTGTTATTGTGAATTTATGAGACTAGTGTTTGGTAAGTCACAAATGACTTTTTTATGAGACCAATTGACCAAAGTATTTAGTCTGATTGTTTTGGTGTTATTAAAAATTGTCATTGTCACTTTGTGTGATGTGGCTAATATTAGTAATATATATAAATTTGTGAACTTTGTCTTTGTCCCTTTGCGTGATATGACTAATATTAGTAACATATATAAACTCGTGCTTGTTTATTTGTGATTATTTTGGTTTTAGATTTTTTTTTTTTAAAAGTCGCTTTTTTTGAGTTGGTGTATAGAACTACCAAATATGAAAATAATGAAACTTTTTTTTTTTTTTAATTTGTAGATCATAAAAAAAAAAAAAAAAAAAAAAATTGTTTTAAGCTTTGCCCCCAAGTTCGAATCCTGGTTCCGTCCCTAGCTTTAAGTACCTCATAACTAAATATTTAAATTATCTTCCTATGTGAATGGTGATATATCAGTTTGTAAGTTTGATTTAAATTATCTTCTTATGTGAATGGTGATATATCAGTTTGTAAGTTTGATGTAGTAAAATTTTTAATACTTGTAATACTACTCTTTGTCTACTCACTTTGATTGTTAATCTTATTTAGTATTTGTATTAGTGTGTTTGTTTCAAATCAATGGTCTTCTGTAATTTAGCACAGAAGACTATTCATTGTATATTCACTCCGATTCTTAATCTTATTTAGTATTTGTATTAAAGTATTTATTTAAAATCAATGATCTGTCATATATGGTAGCATAGAAGAGGTGATTGTAAGGTGGTGGGCTGTACTAGTGGTGTTGGACTGCTTCCTACGGCACTAAGCCCAAGTTTTCTGGATAAGGAAGTTGGGACCGATCCAGCTGTAACTTAAGTTGGTCAGGCTTGTGCACAAACTAGGTCAGGTCTGCCAGGAACGTACTTACAACAGGTAAAACTGTTTCAGGTAAGTTGTGACAGATAGACATAATAATGATAAAATAAACAAATATCTGGCCACTTAGTAGGAAATAACCAAACAACCCTTGAACACAATTACAGCAGCAATATTAATCATTTTTACAGAATGGAAAGAACAAAACAGAAGTTAATAAGTATTAATATGTATGGGTTAATCAAAATGTTAGGAAAATCAACTAAAGTCTGGTCCGCAGGAGCAAAGCCAGAGAGGAAAGAACATTCCTTCTCAATGCAATTAATCTTTCAGGAAAGGTCCTGTTGTGGAAATTAACTGCCTCGAGGGAAACGGACCTGAGTGGTCTTTTGCATAAAGACTCCTTGAGGTTTTCATAGAGAGCAGGATTTCATGAGGGAGAGAGGGAATCAATCTACCGGTACATGCCTGCCGTTCTAATTCTCACTTTGTCTTTCTTTCTGGTTGTTTTCTTTCTTTCTTTCCTACTCGTTTCTTTTTCTATTTCTCAGTTTCTCTTTTCAAGTTCCTATTTCTTAGTCAAAGTTCCCGTTGTTCCTCCGTTTTTCTACTCACAGCAAGACCCTTATTTTATAGTGCCTGTCATGACCGGATTTTACTGTTTTAGCCCTTAACTTCCTTTGTCTGGTTTGGATGTACTGGCCGACTATCACTGTTTCGTCTGTGTGCCACCCTCCCATCACCAGACAAGGAAGAGTATTTTGTTCGTTTGTCTGTCATGGCACCCTTTCCTACTACGGACTGGGTTCTTTCTCTCTCCCTATTCCTCATGGCATGCACGTAGTGATTCAAACTCAGCTTGCCTCTTTTGGGTAGTAAGTCATCCTAGCAGGACACCTCCCCAAAAGAGCCTAAGCCGGAACCTCCAAAATAGATTTTTCCCCTCTCCCCATCACCAAACCATGACCTCTGAATCTCTGACCCCCCGACCTCACCATGCTCTGTAGTGGCTGGATACAGGCTGGTGGTACTTGGGCCTTGCACGTGCCTTCCTTCCATATGTGTCCAAAATCTGCCTACTGCTAATTTGTCTGTCGTGGTCTGGAGGCTTGCCTGCATTACCTGCCATCCGTTTTCTTTGACCTTTTATGTGGGTTGCTTTTTGATTTTCAGCTCCTCTTAGGAGCTGGGCTTTATTTGATGATGGACCTTATATTTCTTTGGCCCACTTCTTGATTTCCCTTATTTCCTACCATATTGTTCTGTTATTCCTGCTGTAATGATTTAATCCTATTGCACTTCTTTAGGCCAGCCGTTTACTCTTTCTCCCGGTGGCTTGGTGTGGCCACTGGTTTTTCTTACTTATGAGCTCTTGTGTCCCTTTTGTCTTTCTCTTGGGCATCCTTGGCCTATTTGCTTTCTTTGAGCTTCCTTGGCCCTTTTGCTAATCCTGCATTCCTAAGGGTTTCTACTAACTTCATTGGGCTTCCACAGCCCAATAACCTTATTTTCATCCTTGGGGTTCATGGACCTGCCATAAACCCCTTACTTTCTTAGTTTGCATTACTTTGGGCCTGCGGTGGGCCTTTCTCACTTTTCTACATCATACACTGTCCATGTGATGCTATTTCTCTCTTTCTGAGCTTCTTCAAGCCTACTTGCCTCTTCAAGGCCCATTTGTTTATTTCTTGGGCCTGTGATTCATTATTCCTGCCGCTTGGGCCTAATGGATTTGCTGTCTGCTTACCAATTCTTTGCTGCCCTTATTATTGGGCTTTCCTTCTTTCTACGTGGATTCTCACAAATGGCCCTCAACAATGATTATCTAAAACTTAAAAAGTATTTTAAGTGGGAGAGACTAAAACCAAAATGAACGTGATTTTTTTTATTCAAAAGAAATCATTTGTATTATCATGAAATTAATAGATGGCATTGCTTTTGTTTTGCTCGGAGAAAAATATATTCTAAATAATAGATGTGTCGTGTTTCATGTTAACAGGATTGTGATTTGTGAGGGAGTGGAGGCGCATAAATGAGGAAAGAGAAAAAAATTATTTTAGGTACAAGGAAGGAGAAAAAAATATTTTAGATAAAAAAGACATTTTTGGTATTATGTGGGTTCGAACTAGTGCCCTGCTTCATTAAAGAGCAATGGAGATGTTGTTTCCTCTTTGTGTTTTTAACCCTTAAAAAAAATTAGAAATAACCATTTGGCTGTTTTCTATTTCATTCATAATTTGTGATGTAGAAATATTTTTTGTTTTCTGCTTTTTTTGAGTAACCAAACAAGTTTTTTTGTTCTTGAAAACATAAAACTATTTTTTAAAACAAAAAATTGAGGAAAAAAATTGTTACCAAACATGATCTTAGGCCTTTTCCTGTTCTGTAATTTTTTTCCTTTTAATATCCTGAGTTACCAAAAAAGAAAAAGCTATTCAGCAATGGCTTAAGGACTTAAGAAAGTTAAAATCCATGGTGAGTTGCAATAATGATAGGCTCTCCATTAAAAATTATTATGTATTCCTAAAATATAATCACCACAATAAAAACAGGTTATCTAGTAGGAAAGTATATATTTTCCCTTCATTTTTTGAGCTTATGTTATATTTTTTAAATGATCTTCCAGTTCTGAGGAGGATTCACAAAATTATTTCGTTTCCATTGAGAAGTGAATGGAGTTTTTCTTTATTTCAACCGAAGATTAGATGATTGTTTTTATTAATATGGAGTACCACATTGCATGTATTATCTTCGGATACCTATCACAAATTAACTACCACTTTGTGTTAGCAAATTCATGAATTAAAGAACATTATTATTTGGCTTTAGAAAGCTATTATTATTAATTCTAAAATAAAAGTAAAATAATATTTATGAATCTAAAAGTAAAAAGTTTTGTCAAACATTTTTTTTTTCCAATTAATTATAACGATTGTTAATATTTAAACAATTTAATAATATTAAAACAAAATAACATTTAACTTATCTTACATCGTGTTTAACTGTTTAAGTAAGAACTGGGCCTGAAATTGAAAGTTTGTGCACCAACCATTTGTCTATTGCGTGCAAAATGCAGTAGTATGACTCGGCACATCATAGACATCATTTATTTTTTACACAAAATCATAGGCATTATTAAGCATTATAAATTCATTACATGCAGGTCACAGATTTATATAACAATCTAGCTTGGAATATCAAAGTTTCAAGTATGAATCCAAGTAAAAGATTTATATTATATTAGTGTTCCTGAACATTCTAATATTCTAATGTTTCTTTAAGAATTATTTGTTTGTTTATGAATGCTTAAAGTTCGCATTTAACAACTACTGTGCTGCAGACCCGTATGATATAAAATAGTTCAATTTCAATTTTCAATCGTCCATATATATGCAAAAGCTTTAATTTTTGGTCACATAATTAATATAAAAGTTACCAAAAATTATATCTTTTGATAACTGCTATGTAAATAAGCTATTGCAAAACTATGTATAGTCAATGATATCCATTACAGTATGCCATAATAATCATGTCCAATCCACAGCAATGTGAACATGGATTATCTGTTTTGATCAACGTGGTCTGCCAAACATTAATTCTAGAAAAGGTTGGGATCTGGGTTGATCTAGCAGCCTACCACATATTTAACTAAACAACCTCAAGAGAGGCTCCTTGTTTAAAGTGTTTACTTTTTTTATTACCTATTTCCTCATAGCCAAACTTTAAATTTTAAATATGGAGAGGAATGGGGTTGTGATTGATCTTGATTCTAGAGTTCCAGTAGTGAGGTGAACTTTTCGAGAGAGCCTCCGGAAGCATAATGGAGTGGTTGGGAGGACTTATCTAAATCAGATTTTAAGTTGGAGGTGGAAATTGCACTCATTTTCTAAATGATTCAGGATCTGAAGAGTTGCTTTGAAAGACCCCTTATTTACTAACCATTGCAATTTTATATGAGAGCAACAATTGCAGATTATCTGGAGAAATTGCCCTGCATTATTGTCCTACGTTCTGAAGAGCATTGCAATTTAAGGAGATGGAGCCAATCCAAAATCTGTGACTTATTATATGCCATGTGGAATTCCATAGACAAATAATTTGGAAAACCTTTCAACAGTAGTGTTATGATTGAGGAAAAGTGCTAACTATATCTACAAACACCTCGAGTAACATCTAGGACACCATTGATTTCTAGATTGATTGAATCAGTTATGTGTGTTGTATTGGTGTGTGTTGAGTCCTACATTGAACATATATTAAATTGATATAAACTTTATAAAGTATAAACAAGTACAAGGAACCTCAATTGCAACTTGACTAGGTGTTTTTCCCCACAATAATTTGAAAGTTACAATGTGCGAAATGAAATTTGAATCATGGATATCTCTATTAGAAATACTAAAATGTGTCAGTTGAACTACAAAACTCTTGGCTTACTAGTCCTTTTAATATATTGGGTAGATGTGATTAATCATTTTCCTAGAGTTATCATTCTTATAAAAAAAATTAATAAAAAATAATAAAAAGGGTTGTGGCTAGGCAATTACAAAACAATTTAGAATATTTTAACACTTATTGAGGTGCCTTGTTTTGAATTATGGCGAGTAGAAGTGTTATTTGTTTATTTTTGTAAAATCTATTTATATTATTATTATAAATTATGGTGGGCCCAAGTGTTTGTTATTATGATACTATGTTCCTTTTTGAGATACTCTAGGAAGTAATACTAGGACAGCATAAGATAACACAATTTGTGCTAAAACTTGTCCACGTGGTAAGTTGTGAATAGTAGTCTGGTAGAGGTGTGATGCAACTCGCTACACGGATAAATTGTGGCACAAGTTGTGCTATTTTATGTTGTCCTAGCATTACTCTTTCTTAAATTGTGCCTAAGCCAATGCTGCGTTTATCCATTGTTTGTAAAAATAGTTGGTCGGCATCATTTAGAATGCAATAACGCTTTGTCCCGTGCCATGTGGTGCATCAATTTGAAGGGAGAGCTGAGCCGACCTTGTATTGTTAAGGAAATGAGCTCAAATGAATACGATTGAAGCCTTAAAATTTCGTATTTTCCTTCTCAATTGGATGAGAACCATACACGCTTTCACTCACTTTAATATCTCTCTTCTTCTTTTCGGTTTTTGTGTGTGTGTGTGTGTTAGCCAGCATAAGGAACAACGTTGAAAAGACTTTGGGCTCCCTACCAGACCAGATACGTGATAAATGACCTGCAGTCTCAAGCATAGACAAAGATAGAATGACAAGACCAGAAAACTGAGCATTGAGTAATACCATGAAACCTCAAGAGTCATTTCTGTTATGGAATCCCAAACAAAATTAATGTTTATAGTTGACAGTTTTAAGTTGTTATAAACGAGTTTGAGTTGGTTAATTTTCTTTTTAGATTAGTTTTAACATATTCATAATTACTTAGACCATATCAAGTCAAAGCTTCTTGTACAAATACAGATGTTCTGTAGAATAATCCAGTGAGAGGAATCATTTACACCATTTTATCCAATTTCCATTTTCTTTCTCATTGCTCTGATCCTGGTCCACACTAATTTACAATTTTTTATTTTTTCATTTTAAAATTTCGGGCCTTTGTTATCTTAGATCATAAAAGTGTGTTTTGTTTTCTTTCTCTTGCATATCTCATATATACTTTCGGTATGCTAAAGTTACACCCTTTTATTTTAAGTGTAGTGAACACAATATTGGGGTTGTGATGAAAGTTGTGGTACAAAAATTGGTCAGGGAAGAACTTTTTTATTTGTGAATGATTTTATTAATTATCCCCCCCCCCCCCCCCAAAAAAAAAAAAAAAAAAAAAAAACCTCGGTGATCGTATCCAACAAATTATTCTACAGACATGCATTCAAGTACAACCATCTGAAACTTCTTTGTCCAAAAATTTAACCACCCTAACATGTCCATAATTAACAGCATATATCAGTTTCTAATTAAAAGCAAGCCCACTTTCCACCAATCAAAGAGGCATAACAGGAATTACTTAACAGCATATATTAGTTTCTAATTAAAAGCAAGCCCACTTTCCACCAACCAAAGAGGCATAACAGGAATTACTGACATACAATTGTTATAACAATCCATATAGCAAGGTGGCTATGAAGCACTGAGGCAGCGAAGAAACTGGGGTATGAACTTAGCTCTTCTCGGTGTTGCTCTCCAACTCCTTCTTCAGATGTAGAGAGAAGTCATCATTGACATCATCATCATCCCAATCATCCTCCCATTGCTGTGTTGTATCTTTTCCTTCTTCCTTGTCCTCCCACTCTGCCGCCATAAATAAACCAACCAGGTCATACTTTAAGTAAAAAAGAATGATGGCTCAATCATCTTGGTACAAATTAAAGAAATAATTACTAATGCACAATATATATTTTCAAATTACTAAATAAGGCATTTGGAAATGACTGATGTCATCCACAATGACGATTTTTTTTTTTATTTTTTGGCTAGGTGAATAGCAGGGGAGGGGGGAGTGGGGAGGTGGAGTTCAAACCCTAGCCAGGCACCACAAGTGCTAGCACCACTGGGTTATCACTCGAATCCCCACCGCTATTATCCAATTCCACCACCTCAAGGATTTAGAGTTTAAACAAAAAGGATTCTAAGTTTCTAACATCTCCAATATTGCAGTGGAAGCTGGAACTACCATTAAAAATAAAAAATAAAAAGAAGATCTCCTACAGCTTTTCCATACCCTTCAAACTTTAAGTGACACTTCCAAACAACCACTATTATCCAAGAACTCCAAAATACTTCTGCAAATGTAGGAGCCTCAAAAGAATATATTTCAAAATTTCAATGCAAAATAGACCAAACTGGCTAATCAAATTGACTCCACAAAGGAATCAGGCCATGGCTGGCCAGAGTAATTGGCATAACAAGCTATACCACACTCAAGAAAACTTTATCCAGCAAGTAGGTATGAAGAAATGGTTCAGTATAGGGAAGCAATTCATAGGTGTGAATCCAAGTGAAACAATTCCCAAAAAAGGTAACTGATTGAGTAAATTATTGTTAATCAGGAAACAGTATTACACTTGAATCCATCCTACACACTATGAAAATTATTTTTCCTAAAAGTCACCACATAGGCACATACAGAACAAAAAATTGCAGGAATCATGTTGCACCTTTGCATAGGCACACACAAAACAAAGATTTCAGGAATCATGTTGCACCTTCAAATACATTCCAAGATCTTCTAACTCCAACCACACACATGAAATAAAACACATTCCATACAATTTTCCATTCCTAGATATACTGACATAAGGCATGGCCAAACCTATAGTCCAAACACCAGCTAATATCCTACCTGCAACAGCAGATTACCCTACAAATCCCCTCCCATGGATTCCCAGTACCTTAATAAATAGACTCTCTTGCAAGGCTCATACACTGTCATCTAAAGGTTATAATAACAACCCTCCTAGCCTTTCTGGGGGGGAAAATCACTTACACCCCAAAGATCCCTCATGCTGATAGGTTAAATTCCATCTTTAAACTCCTACCACCAACAAACCTCATAAGATAGTTATATTTCAAATCAATTTAAGCGGACATTTTTCATTGGTCCTTCTACATCTCTAATTTCTTGAACCAACAAATTTATTTCATTCTCCCCCCTTCTCTCTCTCTCTCTCTCTCTCTCTCTCTCTCTCTAACCAGTGAGTTACACATGTATTGAATGAATCTTAAACCCTCCATCTTGCTCTTCCAAAGAGAGGATGTGTCGTTTGAAATAGAGCTCATTAACTTCTCGAACCAACATATTTCTCAATAGTCAATCCCATCCTAGCAATAACACCCATCTCAAAATTTGCAAATAAAACTACCTACCAACCACCTCTCCCAAACCCCGCAAAAGCATAAGCTTTGTGAACTGGATGAGACCCTTTTTTTTATCCTATCAATAAACACAATTCAAAAAACCTAAAGAACTAATGTACCCATCTCAACCAAAACGACCTTAGTATCCTCACATTCATCATTAATTATAAAAACGATCTAAAAAAAAAAAAAAAAAACCTAGTCTAAAACAACACAGTGCATATAACGAGGTTGTATATAAAGACAAAAGTAATTGAACAACAATTAAGAATAAAAATTATAAAAACCAAAATAAAAAATAAATAAAAAAAACCTTCGTTGATCTCGAATTCTTCGAACTCGTCATCGTCTTCGAACAAGTCAACCTTGGGATCTTCAGCAGCTACTTTGGCATCCTTCTCCATTATGCGAACTCACTGAAACCTGCAATTCCGACGACAACAACAACAAAAAGCATAAGAAATTATAGGGTTTTGTTTTGTTAGACAAAAACGCGCTCGAATTTTTGAATTATAGTAAAATTGAAACATTTAATGGAATAAGTAATAAGAGATTGATTTGAAATTAGCATACCGTACAGATAGAAAGCAAAATCGTAAACCCTAAATCGCAGAGAGAGAGAGAGAGAGAGAGAGTAGTGTTGAGGGGTTTCTTGCTGCTTCAACCAAGTGACTATGTATTCGATGTTTCTTTTCTTACGTGGCGACTTTTCTTTCTAATTTTATTTTGTTTTTTGTTTTAATAATATTATTCTGATAATATTTGAAACAATTTATTAAGATTAAATTATAAATTACAACTTCTAATTTTGATTCATTTCAATTCAAGACTCTTAATTGTTAATTTTTATTTCAATTTTTTAATTTAATTTTTTACAATTTTTTTACTGTTTTCAATTCATTCATTTAATTTTTTTTTTCATTTTAATTATTTAATTTTAATTTATTTTTTCTTATAAAAAATTTATTTTGTATTGAATTTTATTGTTTTTCATTCCGTCTATTTTTTTTTTTCATTTCAATTATTTAATTTTAATATATTTTTAATAAATTTTTTTAAAAAAATTTAGTCATCTATTTAAGTTAATTTCAGTATTTTTTTTAAAAAAATTTCTAAAACAATTTTTTTTTTTCCATTTTTTAGGTGAATTTAATCTTACGAATTGGATGGAGAAGAACAAAAAGGATTATATTGAAAACAAATGAAAATAAAAATACTGAAATGAAACTTATATGGAAAAAAAAAAAAAAAAAAAACTAAACTTTGGACAGTTACATATGTATTATAGTTTAAGTTTTTTAATTAAATTGAATTATGTAATTATATTAGCCAATACAATATAAATAATGTTATGTTTTCGATTAATAAGTAAATGTAACTATTTTGCTACTAAGAGTCTTTTGGCTCAACTAACATTTTTTATGTTTTTTGTATGCTCAATCCCTTACAAGTTAATTAAGGAACTCAATTTAAGTTTTATTCTTAATATATTATATTTATTAGTAAAAACTGTCTAAACTATAAATAAAATAGAAAAAATAGAAACTATCACAAAAGGATATCTAATCTTAAAAATAAGCTTAGAATATATTGGATTTGTATTTTTGTGAGGTTTAATTATTTTATTAAATAGAATATTATATAAATTCTCACCAAAATAATGCTAATGACACATGTTTCGCAATTTTTTCATAGCTTATTGAGATGGTAAGTTGCAATTGGTATCATTTCTTCACCTACCAACGTGTCTCTAATGATTTGGATTAGGGGCAATTTTTGGAATCTTTGAAAGGACTTTTGAGTGTTCACATGTTAAGAGTGAATATCTACATTCTCGTGGCTTAATTATCCTAAAAATCTTACCAACATTCTAATAAAGCCAAAAGTATTAATTACATTCCTAAATATCCAATTTGTCCCATATTACAGTCCTCTAGATGCTGGAGATATTATATTTGCTAATTATGCGCTACATCTAAGTTTGTAATAGACCAAAAGAAAAGAACTCCATTTGATTGCGAGGATGACAAAGTGGAAAGATAGAAAGTATGTGTGTAATTTCCATCCTCTTCCTTCTCACCCAAGCAAACATAGAAAAAATGAACAACAACAAAGATTAGAAATGGGGCTCCTAATGGACTAATAAGAAAAAGGAAAACCCTCTTTTCTTTAAGCTTTATTTATGCATCGATTAGAGGGATAGAGAGAGAGAGATATGAAAAATAAAATAACAAAAGAACCAATTAGTTGCATTCCTTAGTTAAATACAATGGAATAGCTGTAATGCCTCTACAAGAAGAGGCCTTAGGAGGAAAATTTATAACTTGTTCACCTTTTTTTTAATGAGATTATAACTTGTTCACTTTGTGGTTACTAAACCTTTTTTTTTACCTGCCATCCTAGAGTTTTTGTTTTTTGTGGTTACATTGGTAGTATCATTGGCAAAATGAGCAATATAAACCTACAGCATGTTGATAATGATCATCAATCATTGTTGAAGATTTTATATCTGAGTTGATTAAAAAATATATATATCAGAACTGAGCAACGTTGCTGAAAATAGAGAGAACAAAGAGAAAAAAGAGAATTACATGATTTGAGAGCATCCCTACAATCATGAGAGCAAGTGGTTACAGATTTACACTGTGAAACATAAGGGCTTAACCCGCTCCACTCTGCCCGTTAGACCTCTAAACTAGAGACCAATGTTACTTTCTCATTCAGAATATGAGGCACAATCTCTAACAATCATCTAAAATTTCATTCCTTGACATGTAGCCATGTAAACTCTAAAGTATTTAGACCATGAGCCTGACCTTAACTTCAGCATATCCTATGCATTATCAACTCTTTTAACACCTTATGGATGTATACAGCATATTTGTAGCTAGCAGCGTATCTGGAAACGGCAGTTAGTGAGAATTAAACAAAACCATGGTCATGAAATGGGGTACGGCTTAAGTTTTCCTTTTTTTTTTTTTTTTTAATACAAAATCCGCAGTCTTTATTGAGCTGTCTTGCATACAATGTTATGCTAGAATATTCTTTTACAACCAAGTAACCGTCATAAACTGTAATAATTGTCTGTCATTTCTTTTTCTTGAAGATCTTCTGTGCAATTAGCCATAATGAAGCAATAGTAACATTTCAAGCTGTAAAAGAAAACTGTAATTTCAGTAAGCATTAGCCGGCAACAAGATTTTTTTAACAAAAAAGTAATACAATATTAATTATTTAATGCTTTCATTCCAATGATGCATTCAAACCTTTCTCATCGTATTCATAAACAAATTGATATTAAACAAGTAACAAAAAACTTCCAATCATTTGCTGTCTATGAAATTCTTATACAAAGAAGAACAATGTAGTAGAACAAACAAAACAACCATCTCTCTCTCTCTCTCTCAACAAGTTGTTATCTTTCAAGCTCCTCTCTGCTGCTTCAATTCTGCATAATTGAGATCAATCTCAAGATTTGGCCAAGTAGGAAGTCTAAGCTCAATATACTTTAAGCATCCAAAGCTACCTCATTATACTACATCTCAACTTTGGTCATATTACTTAATGGTTTTGGCATACTTGAGAGCTACCAGCAAGAGGTGAGAAAGGTACCCCTCTCTTCCCACTACCCCAAGACAAGGATCCAAATTTCATTGATATATCCACTTTTCACTCACTTTTTTGTCTTCACTTCTCCATTTATATTTGCTTATTCCCTACATTACAAAAGCCTACTTGTTTGTTCAATGCATAAAACCGATTTCAGATTCTCACATATGGCATAGGAGTGAGATTTCAAAGCCAGTCTCCATTATCTACATATTCATTCTGATCACCACACTCAAAATTGCAGTTTCTCAGCCTCCTGAGCCAGACTGCAGCCTTGACTTAAAAAAATTTCTGGCCTTAAATTATTCAGATCCTGAAGGAGAAGATTGGGGTGGATTTTTAAACAGAAATAGTTGTGGGTTAACATTTGATGCTTACCTTTATGCACTGGGAATGCAGGCAAATCAAACAGGACAAATATATATAAATTCCAGTGAACAAATAATTTGTCTGGATTCAATGAATAGTGTTCAAGATGATATTTTTGGTTGTGGTATTGAGAAGCTAACTCGAGGAGCTGGTGGCTGCTCTGACTTCTCTGTTGAAGATGTCACTAGTAAGATGGGAGATGATTTGAGGAGATTGAATGAGAATTGTGAACTTGTGAACTCTGATGGAGAATTTGAGCAGTCATGCAGTTCTTGTGGGAGGACTTGGGAAAACATAAGTGGAAGTGATTCAACATCTACCTATGCTGACTCCAAGAATGAAGTAGATATCTGTAGGTTTGCAGTGCTAGTGTCCTTAACAGCTAGTGGACTTGAAGATGAGAATCATGTCCTTGCACTTTATAGATGCCTTGGGGCACAAAAGATTACTGGTAAGTAGGTTGGTGCAACATTGAATGAAAATAATAAATATTTTCACACAATTTTTGTAGTACCATATACATTACAAAATGATCAGTTCTAACTAATCTTGACAGAGACTCAAGCATCAGAAGGTAAAAGCAAGAAAAAAATTAGCTCAGGTAATTCTCCACCCATCATTGTATCAACACTTACATTTTCAAAAATTGCAATTATCAGATGGTGTGTCCTTCCATCCTGACAGCAACAAACTTAAATGGAATTAGGTGTATGGATCCTAGTCGGATTTGGAAGCATTGTCGGCATTGTGGTGACAGTAGCTATTGCTAGTAACATCTTGACAAAAAGAAGTCCCAAAGCAACCCCAGTACCAAAAAAAGATGGTATGCCTTAAAACTTTCGTAAGGTGTGAGTTTTACATGGATATAGCATATGAGACATATTTATATACTAATTTAGTTTCTTCATGTAACAGCATTTAAAGATATGTTTCCACAAAAGCTTGCTTGTCCAAAAGTTCCTATCAAGGAGGAATATTCAGCAACAGATAATCTGAGTGAACTAAATTTCATTGGGGAAGGAACTGCTGGTGAGCATACATAGTGGCAACAAGGCTCTTATTACTCTCTCAAAAAAGCATATACACAAATATGAGTTATACATCATTGTGACATATCCTAAAAATTACATTCAAGTGATGTGATCATTACCACCATCTTCCCAGGCCTAGACTAAATTGGTTATGCATTGAGATCTTGATCCACCATATTATCTTATTTAGAGACATTTTTCTGAACCTTCCACATCTGCCAGAATGACATGGTGTCACAGAAAGATAGAGGCATATCCTAGTTATTTCTGTTTGATAAGTTTTACTTTAGCTTCTTCTCAAAAAAAAAAAAAAAAACTTTAGCTTGTTCAACTCCCACTTTTTAACTCTGAATTTGCCAGACTGGGTGTGATCACTTTGGATGTTGATATGTTTTCTGTGTTGTATTAGGTATGGTGTATAAAGGCATACTATCAAATAACCAGCATGTTGCCATCAAGCACATAATCGATGATGGGAAAATCCAATCTTTTGTCAGGGAAGTTACAAGCTTATCACATGTCAGACACCCAAACCTTGTTGCACTGATGGGCTGTTGTGTAATGGAAGATGAGTGCTTCCTTGTCTATGAGTTCTGCCCCAATGGAAACCTCTCAGAGTGGCTTTTTGGTATTATTAGATTTAACATGAAGTTTTACTTTCTTTTTACAATTTCCAGTCACAAAAAAGCTGATGAATATAAAGTGATGCACAACAGGGAAAGATAAGGTCCTGACCTGGATCCAAAGGCTTGAGGTTGCGATTGATAGTGCTAGAGGTCTTTGGTTTCTTCACACATATCCAGAAGGCTGCATTGTACACCGTGATATCAAGGTATGTCAGAAAAATGTAGTTCTATCATCCCTCCTAACGAGATCAATATGCATATCAAACCAAGAAACTACATGGTGGTGTGGTTTGTACATAATACTATTGAGATCTCTCTCCTTGGAGATTTTTTTTTGTTGATAAACCTCTCCTTGGAGTTGTTACTAATACTTTCTTATGGAAGATACCTACACTTTAGATATGGACCATAACAAAACCAACTCTCTATTTTTACCTCTAAAGATTCCATTGAACTAAGCTACTGAAGTTATTTTTCTTAAAAAAAGGCCTGCTAGTTCCCCATGTGCACTGAAATTTTAATGGCACCTTGAGAAAAAGCCCACCTTTACAAAAGATAATAGTACTGAATTATAAGAATCGATAAAAAAAGAAAAAGAAAAAAAGACATGCAATATCTATGTTAGTTTAGATAAAACTTTGTTCCTTTTACAGCCAACAAACATTCTTCTGGGGGCAAACTTTGAAGCCAAGCTCTCAGACTTTGGATTGTCTAAGGTCATTGACATGGGTGAGAGCTATGTAAGTTCAGAAGTTAGAGGAACTTATGGATATGTTGATCCTGAGTACCAAAGCAACCACCGAGTAAATTCATCTGCTGATGTATACAGCTTTGGTATGGTAATTCTACAGATTGTCTCCGGAAAGAAAGTTATTAATTTGAATCTGAAGAAGCCAATGCCATTGAGTAAAATGGTCAGTCATTGCTCCATATTCCCTTTACCACTCTTGATTTATCTTTGAACAAAGTTAATTAAGTTAATGCTATTGCTTCCCAGGCAAGGGTGCATAGCAGAAGTGGCAGATTTGCAGAGTTTTCTGACCCTAAACTTGATGGGGAGTACTCCACGGAAGCTTTTGATCTAACACTTAAGCTGGCTCTATCATGCACGTCACTTAAGAAAGAAAGACCATCTATGGAGCAGGTTGTTGAAAGATTAAAGGAGACCCTTGAGATATCAACAAGGGCAAAAGCCGGTGCTCCTCAAACTACGCCAGAACAGTCTTTCACGTCATAAGATAGAAATTCCTGATAAGATTTCCTAATCATACAAAGAATGTTTCTTGTAGAGACTTAAGAAGTGCCATCTGTCTAAATACCAAAACAAAAATCATTATGTTCCCGGTATCACCTATCTAATAGAAACTAGAATGGTCAATTTTAAATTTGTATTTTGGAACAATAATGAAGCATACTGTATGTTATAAACGTGTCAAGGAGTTCTTGAACCTCCAGCTAGCCTTGTAGTTAACGGCCATACGCTCTGAGCTTTTCCAACACTTCTGTCAAAATAGCCTCTTCCTCATGTTTCTTTCCTTTTGTCTTTTGTTTATAGATTATATAAAGCACACATATGACTGTATTCATACCATGTGGATGCGGTTTCAGTACAAGATTAAAGCTGGAACGCTACTCTGGTCTCAGCCTCAGCAGCCTTCTCAAAAAGAGCTTTGCCCCTTGTCTGCCACCTACTTTTTAGTAACTAATGTAGGGATAGGCAGAAAAGCACAAGAATGTCTAAAATTTCAGAGATCCACATGCCAGTTTTGAAAGTGAAGCAACTAATTGGTCACAAAAATAAGGAGTAATTGTAAGATGTAGATAAGTTAATGTGTCAGACAAATTAAATCATAGCAATGAAGAGACTGGTTTGAATTACCACCAAGTAAAAGAACTTTTCATACAAGGCAAAGTAAGATATTTGCTCATGTATAGACAATAATAAGATTTTCCATTCATGAAATCCCACCCGTTGGTGCTGTTTCCCATGCATATTTGGCAGCATCGGTTTGGAAAATAAAAGGTATTACAGCCACGCTGGATTCTTCAGGGGAGTAACAACGGCCTTAACTTGCAAGTAGTTGCTAAGGCCATACATCCCTTTTTCTCTCCCATTGCCACTCATCTTGTTCCCACCAAAAGGTATTGCAGCATCAAAAACGAAATAACAGTTTATCCATACTGTCCCAACACGCAAAGCACGAGTCAAGGTGTTGGCAGTGTCTATGTTCTTAGTAAAAACTCCAGCAGCCAACCCAAATTGAGTTGTATTCGCCCTTCGTATCACTTCATCAAGAGTCCTATCATAGGTAAAAGTAATTTAAAAAGTCGGTTAAAGAAAGGATGGTTATTGAAATATGGATAACAATTCAAAGTTATGTATTAATGTATGCATAATAGCGTACTTGAATTTTAAGATGGACTGTACTGGGCCAAAGATCTCTTCCTTTGCTATCAACATGTTGTCCTGATTGGAATAAGGGCTTAAAATGTATTAGTTCCATGCCTCCCTTTATATCTATGCATTGACTCATTTTTCTTTTGGTTTGGTAGAAGTGATACCTCAACATTTGAGAAAACAGTGGGTTGAATATAATAGCCCTTGGAGCCAACTCTTTCACCTCCAAATTCAAGTGTAGCACCACTTTCAATGCCTGATCTTATGTAGTTGAGGATCTTTTTGAATTGCTCACCATTAATCTATAACATTCAAAACCTCAATTAATCAGTATAACAATGTTGCACATAGACATGCTATTTAAAGATTTTGAGTTTGTCGTATTTTAGTTGGAGGGATAGGGAGAGTATTACCTGAGGACCTTGTTCAACCCCCTTCTTGAAAGGATCTCCAACTACACGTTTCAATGCACGTGCTTTTGCTTTCTCTATGAATTCATTGTATACGCTTTCATGTACAAATGTGCGAGATCCAGCACAGCAACATTGGCCCTGCAGCTAACAGTCTCAGCACAACCTTTTTTCCTTTTTCTTTTTTTTTTTACCAACTTTCAGGTATGAAAACATAGGAAGTAAGTGTGCTTCTTATATTATGAATAACTAATAATAAGCTTTGAATGGAAAACCTGATTAAAGAACACAGCAGAATGTGCATGCTCAACAGCCAAATCAATGTCAGCATCCTCACACACAATAATAGGAGATTTTCCTCCAAGCTCTAAAGTCACCTTCTTAAGATTGCTTTTTGAAGCCAGTCCAAGTACTATCTTTCCAGTTTCGGTTGACCCAGTGAAATCAAGCTGCAAAAAGAAAGCTTCACAGTTTTAGGTGTGTAGATAGAATTTGATTTGAATACAAAGATTTAAAATGAAAGGGCAGTAAAAGATGAGGTAAATTTAAAATGAACGAATGTATATTTTCAATCTACAATATTTATCAATGCAGAGATCACTTTTGAAAATTATAAATTTAAAGCTCGTAAACTACCTTGTCAACATCCATATGACTACTAAGTGCTGCACCAGCAGTTGGACCAAAGCCAGAGATCACATTAAGAACACCAGGAGGAAGTCCAGCCTGTCAGGCCAAATGCAATATTTAAGAACATCACAGACTTAATCAAATAAGGATGTTTATTTGTTCCACTTTGTTTACTCCTATTATTAGAAGACTTCCACTTGGAAGCAAAAGTTTTCCTGGTGTGTATATAAACAAAATTTAAAAAAAAAAAAAAAAATTGTGATGTTAATTTATATATTAGTATCATGTCTGGATAGGAACTCAAAACTATATGTAACTTAGTGAATTTGAAACGCTAAAATCTGACAAACAGAGAGCAGAAACAGGATATATAATATAACCAACTTTTGTATTACACTGATATGAGATACAGTAACCTAGGCTGTACATCAAAGAACTTGGATATATAAAATAAATAAATAAACTTATACATGCATGTGCATATGTACACATGCACCCATGGAGAAGTATGCATCATAATTCTACCTCAAGGAATAGCTTTGACACATAAAGAGCAGACAATGGTGTTAGCTCTGCAGTCTTCAGTACCATTGTGTTACCACAAGCTAAAGCAGGCCCAACCTTCCAACAATATATTAGAAGAGGAAAATTCCATGGAACAAGCTGCCCTGCAACACCAATGGGTTCGTGCAGGGTCTGGACGTGGTAAGGTCCATCAGCTGGAACTGTGAGACCATGAATTTTATCTGCCCAACCTGAAGATTATAGTGATTAAGTCATAAAATGGCAACTCATCTACATAAGCAAGTATGAAAGAGAACTCATAAGATATTCATTTTTTGCAAGACATACCAGCATAATATCGAAATGTTCGTATCACCAATGGTATTTCAACATTGGCAGCCTGTTCATATGGCTTCCCATTATCCCAAGTTTCAAGTGCTGCAACTTCATTTCTGTGCTTTTCCAGTAAATCAGCAAAACGATATATTATACATGATCTTTCCTGGACATATTAAACAATGAGTTAGAATTTAAGATAAGTTGAATCTTTTATATGCAGCAACATCCCCCAATTAACACACCAAAAAAGAGGTGATGAAAACGTGTGCAATCAAATAGTGACAGAGTAGAATTATCAGCCGCTTATTCCTGGGGATGTAGGCATACTGCCATATAATGTAAATCTCTAAATTGATTTTCTCTCTTCTCTCTATTTTCACTAAGATTGCTTAGAACAGAATTTCCCAACAACATCTAATCTAACTATAAATTGAAAGAACAAAAATTTTACATAAGGAGTCATCTTTGGCCATGGTCCCTCATCAAATGCCTTGCGGGCAGCTGAGACAGCACGGTTTACATCTTCAGTGTCACCTTCAGCAACATGGGCAATCACTTCTCCTGTCCTAGGATCCAGTGTCGGAAAAGTTTTTCCTAAAACCAGAAAATTTCTTCCAATTAAGTTTTGTCTCACAATTTCTTAGTACTGTAAGGAATGTAAAAGAGATGGTACTGAAGTTGTATGATATACCATACATATATAACAACTGCAAATTTTATGTATCTTCTACTTGTCATTAAGAAAAAAATCACAAAATGAGAGGCTAACCTGATGCAGCATCAACAAATTGTCCATTGATGAGAAGTTGAGTATAATCTATTTGAACAGTTGGTCTTATTGGTTCCTCAATAGCAACAGAGGTACTAAACCTATTAATGGCTCTTCCCCAGCTAAAGTAACGACCTGAAATTTAATTATTTTAGTCATGCATTCACTATGTCTCCATAGATGTGAAATTTCATGGACTGAAAAAGATGCAAACAGATCAATATTAAACCTCAAATAAAATCATATCAACTTTGAATTGATGTTATTTATATGTAGTTTGTATAAAACCCAAGTTAAAACTAGTTTGGGTTCTGCTTTATATGCAGTTTGAATGAATTAGAACCAACTCTTTGACTAAAAAAAAACAAATTGAATAAATTTGAAACTAGTTATGCTGTTCATAGCTGGCCCTATTCTATGACTTGCCAAGCCCCCAAGAATGGTACTAACTCCAGTTTTCATTCAATCTTTAAAAAGATGCATAACTAAGGCAAATTTAACTCAAAAATCGATCCTATGCAAGCCCAATTCCCTTATTCCTTCTATATGATGTTATGAATTCTGTCAAATCATAGGCAATGGTGTCTCTTGCCACAATCCACATTATTTTGGACCTTCCTCTTACATTTGCATGGTCTTTCCTACTGAACTAGGATCTAGTGACATATAAAATGATTTCTAGGTCAAAGGTTAATATATAAGACAAAATTTAGGTATAATCTCTTACCTATTATATGTCTGCCTTAGGTCGTTATAATATTTATCTTAGATTTTAAAAAAATTCAAACACATGATTGTATTGATCAGCGCAACACAAACAATGTTATCTTTCCTAAGGACAATTAAATTTAATGTAGCCATGAGTTTGAATCTAATTGATGAACCTAAGATACAATACCTAAGAAACTTTACATAAGTTTTACCTTAATATATATTGCAATAAATCTAGAAGCACAAAACTTTCTACAACTGTTGACATGATTTGTTTTGATTGGTACATAAGGAAAATGATGTTAGTGATAAACCCATATAAAAGTGATGATACTCTAATCACAACTTGTCACCTTAACAAGTTTTGAAACTCTTTGTTTAGTAGCCTATCTTGATGATCTAATACATATAAACATATATGGTCCACTGTGCAACAATTAACTAGAAAAAAAAAAAAAAATACCTAGAAAAAAAACTAGAGAGTATAAGTAAACTGTAATCATAAACATTTCATTGAAAATTTTAACAAATCCCAATCTCATTTTTTCGGCATTTGCATTTGTTTTTTCAAAATCAATGGAAGAATTTCTCAAAAAAAAAAAAAAAAAAATCAATGGAAGAAATGGAGTTTGTGATAGATTTTTTTAATAAAAAAA
Organism: Quercus lobata; assembly: GCF_001633185.2. Lineage (NCBI taxonomy): Eukaryota > Viridiplantae > Streptophyta > Magnoliopsida > Fagales > Fagaceae > Quercus > Quercus lobata. Next base: position 76,975,030 of record NC_044905.1, read on the forward strand.
ATACAATAAAATTTCAACCTATAATGTTCATTTACTCCATGATAATTGCTTTTATTATTAGGCTAAGAGGTGGGGTTTGAATCCCAAATTTCTTATTCTATGACAAGAGACTTAGTTAATTGAATTAACTAAACCCACAGAATGCGTAGAAGATGTGTAAAAGTGATGCTTTTAAAATAACTATATTTTTAAAATAGTGATTTAAGTTTAAATATTAGAAACAAAGATCGCATTAACGACATAATATAAATTATAATAAAATATATAGCCAAATGACACAAATTATTAAATTTAAAAGAGAACTTGAGAATCAATAATCAATCTAAAAAAATTAAATTATTAAATGAATATACCTATCTTTGAATTATTAAAAAAATACAAATAAAGGACTAAAGCAGATTACGATTACAAAATAAAAAACAAAATGGGTACAATAATAGTGAAGACTTATAATTAATCAATCACAGCATAGAGAGTGGCTTGGCCAGACCCAAGTTCACCAAAAATGGCAGAAACTATCTAGTGGACCAGCAGTTGCATAAAATGGACGTGTCAGTGTCACACTGCAAGTGAGATCCACAGACCCATGGATCCTCTTACCGTGAATGTGAGACACCCATTGCAATAAGTGCTGAGTGCACTATCTATATCTATATACTGCCTCCAAAAAAGGATAGAATAAAACCTGTACCACTTCTTAGCAGTGAAACTTATAAGATCACTGAAACCTAAGTAACTCACAACAATAAATGAACACAATATTAAGATACAAACCAAAATTGTTAGAAATTTGAATGCAAGGCCTTCTTCAATTAAAAACAGAGTAAATCAACAAATTCAACTCAAAACATGAAAGATGAAACATCCAATAATCTTCTGTCAAAAAAAAAAAAAAAGAGTCAGTAAGTGCATAAATACATGTCTAAAAGTGTTTGAGAAGTGAAAGGTAGTGGCTTTAATACCCAAAGATCGTAGAGAACTAGTAGAAGAAATTGAAAGTATAGAGGAGAGGCTTCGAGTGGCCATGATGTGCACAAACTCTTTGAAAGGGTATCTAATTAAGAATTGTAATTCTCTAGTCACTGTAAGTCTCTCTCTCTCTCACTTTGCTAGCTTTTCTTTTTTGGGATATTTCAAAGGGCTTTCATTCCCTTTTGATATCCAAATTTAGAGCAGAGATTCTAGATCACACCACATGGAAATGGAATACGTGCGTGTTAAATAGAAGCTGACACACTTTTTGGAAACACTGTTGGGTGCATCACGCACACATTGATCCAGCCCACACAAGATTAGAGCTTCGGCTTGTCAAAAGGTGGCCGACAAGCAGCCATGTACATGACGTAAACTTTAATTATTAAAATAATCTTAGGAATCTTAGGACAGTTTGGTAATATTGTTTCTATTTTTTAAAAATATGTATAAATATAAAAATGTATAAAAATATGTTTAATATTGTTTAAAAATTAAAAATATATGTTTAAACTATTGTACCAAACCGCCTTTAGTGGTCCTTGGAGTGATAGGCGGCTACAACAATACTGAGGATACAGCAAAGAAGAAAATTTGGTGTGCTAGAAAAGACAGCCGAGAAAAAGAAAGATGTTCGTAAAAATGAAAATAGTAAAGGAGAGGAAAATAATGTCATTTATGAGAGAAATAATTAATGTTTTTAAGAGCAAAGAAAATAAGAAAATTTTCATTAATTGTGAGACATTTATTAGAGGAGTTAATTTTAAGTTAGGCATAAACTTAAAAATTATTGTAATTGATTTGATAATAGTGAATTGATTTGGAGTTTATTCTATAGTTTTTCTCTTTAAAGAGAAAGAGTTTTTCATTTAAATATTTGTATTTTTGTATATGATTATTATTTTGAATTATTAATATTAGTGATAATATATAGTTCAGACTTGACAAAAGCCAGTGACATGAATTTGTTCATTTTGGTAAAAAATAAATTATAAATCCTATAAAAAAAATACTCGATTTTTCATTGGATTTTTTTTTGTCCCTATGTTTCATGTTTCCCTTGGACATATTGGACCAGAAATTGTCCCGACAAAAGTTAATTTGTTTTATCTCTTTATATTTGTCATACTAATTTTATCTGATTTTCCGAAGTCTATGATGGCCATTCACAATAGTCAATAGACATTATATGCGATTTTGAGATGTATCTGCTCTCTAAAACATTACTGTCAATGTTTTGTCGATAAGGTTACAATAATTGCTCACCTATAAGATACAGCTAAAGTCTATTCAGTAGAATGAAGACAAGAATTCTTTCTTTTTTTGAGGGGAATGTAGACAAGAATTCTAAAGTTTCGTTTCTAGAGTTCTTTTATAAAATTGTATATTTGACTAAATAAAGAAAAAAAAATTGAATTTTATCTATTCCATCCCTTAATTTATAGATAATGAAGAATTTCAATTGAAAGACTCACCGGTTAATTGGCACTTTTCAAAATTCTATATCATAAATAACATCCACGGATTATATTTTAATATATCTCATCTTAATCTAATTAAAAAATAAATAAAAAAGTAGATTGATTTAATTGGGAGGATTATAGCCAAACAAGTCTTCTAAGGGCTTGGTCAAGTTTGTGGACTACAGAAATGCTTCTTCCCCCAGCTATCATGCTTGTAAAGAGAAAATTGAAAGTGGGTGTTCAATATGTGCAAGTGCATTTGTGACACAGAAGAAATTTGAGAATGTGATTCACTCCAGTCTACAGCTATGATTCACACAAATTTCATAAAAATTCCTAACTATTCTGTCATTAGTTCATGTGTCCAATATTTTTAATTGGTTCTTGTACTAACTAAACATCCTCTCGATCTACAGAGAAATCAGGTTCAACAGGCTTAAATAATTGGGGCATCTTTAAGCTAGTAGAAGCAGGATCACCCCCCAGAACTTTCTTGTTAGCCCCTCTTCTTGTATTTGCAGCAAACTTTGAGGCCAGGAGTGTGACCCCAAGATGTTGAGCATTACTTGCATTGTCCCCTGATGGTCTCTGTCCACTCTCATCCTCATAATTCCCATCTGCTAGCTCATCATTGTAGTTATCATCTTGGTCATAAATTGACATATAGTAGAAGCTCTCCTGTCTAGCCAATTCCTTTGCCTCCTTTTTCTTCCAATATCTTCTCCAAGCTGCTTGTATTAAGCAAGCACCCCATGTCCTCCATTGGTGGGAGTAGTACCTGAATGCATGCTGAATTCTCTTGCTGTGAAGGCGCTTGAACTGACTTGCAACAAACTTAAGGTCCTCGGCTTGAAGTGCAAAAGCTTCGACTTCAGTAAGGGCTCTAACAGTCCGAGTTGAAGAAGGCAGGTTTAGACTAGAGGTTGGCATTAATGCCCATGTCAATAATTCCTCACCACAGAAGTCACCAGGTCTAAGGGTGATAGAGTTGAAGAACCCGGACCTTCCTCCATCAGTTGTGGAGCTCTCCAATTGTCCCCTAATGATAAACAGCATCTCATTTACTGGATCACCCTCTCGAACAATGTAGGTGCCTTGGGTGTTCAGTGATGACACAAGGCGTTCACATATGGCATCAAGAAGCTGGTCATCCATTTGTGAGAAGAATAGGACCTGCACAATGAAAATTGACATTTTCACAACCAAGGAGCAATTCCAACAGCAAGAATTTAAATGCTTGCCAACCATCTAGATCCGATTAATTAGCATAAAGATGGTAACCAAGGATGCTGAATTGTCCTATTGATGAAAAGCTAATTGGCCAATTATTATGTAACTGCTATTCATGAAACATGGCACTTTGCTCCATAGGATGCAAAAGTGATTGGAAAGGGGGGAAAAACACATTTTGGATAAATAATGTAATGCTTAGGAGGGTGAACCATCACATTATTGCACTAAGAGGCTACTCCAGCTGAACAAAAAGCATGACCTGTTAATATATAGATAGGGTTTAGCATTATAGGCCCAAAGAAATCTCTTTAACATTCATACCAATCTCAAGCGCTTCATCCACTGGAAATTTAATGCACCAACATTCACAATGACATATGAACATAGAATGAAATACTGAGATAGACATACACGACGAACGAGTGCAAGACATAAATGCCGTTGAATTTCACGACGAAGGTCCAAGGGTAATGAACGCAATATGGATTCTTCATTAACTCCTCTTGTGGCAAACCATTTGTATTCAACAAACCGAAGAACACGTTCTTGCAGAACTGGAGGTAACTGGCGATGCCTCATCCACTCCTCTGTATCTTTTTTCTTAATCCTCCATTCTTCAAGTCGTACTGTCATCGATTGCAAATAAGTCTTCAACAAGAAAAAAGAAAAGTCTTATTAAATTATCAGTAGTATATGCACAAATGCTACCACTGAAAATTTTGCATACTGATGTTTTGGACATTTAAATGTATCACAAGATCACGAAGCAATCATTAGAATTTAAAAAAAAAAAATTACGACTATATATTGTTTTTGCATATGCAAGTTTCCGAATAAGTTCATACAGGTCTCTTGTGCAGGCAAATATTCAATGTTTTATATATGGGTAGGGAAAGAGGCTTCTAGATCATCAACCACAACAAAATTGAGTAAGAGCAGAAAGGAGGTAGCATATGATACCTGCATGTTGCCAATAAAAAATGCGAACAGAACTAAACCAAAGATGCATAAAACAATGCAAAATATTGTCTCGCCAAGATATGTGGTTGTCTCCAAAGTCTGTCCATATGAACTGCATGGAGGAAGATATCAGCATACACTACAAGGCATGCTAAACAAAATCATCTATTATCTTGTACTGTATGAGATGCAAGGATAAGAAAACAATTGCAGAAGGTGTAAATTGTATATGGGAGTAAGCCAGTAAGATCATCTGCATAACCTGTTTTCCTAGATGCTCTAACTAAAATTAACTTCAACACAACAAGTAGCTTCTACATGTGAGGGAAAATATAAAGAAATTTCAAGTTCCCTTTTTAATTCAAATCAATTTTTGAATCTCATGGTTCTTCTGAAAATATAATTAAAGTGAGCTCCCCCAAGGGCAAAATGTCATTGTTGCAATATGTTATCGCAAAAAGGGGAAAGCAAAACTTGATTTTTTTATTACTACAATTAAAAGACGCTTTGTGGCCACTTTGTCCAACATATTATCAGTGTCACAGAATGTCCACTCAGTTCTGCTAATATACTATGAGATATGATTAACTAATTATGATCGTCTAAATAATTTAGACTCAAAAATTAAAATATTTGGCCAATATTTATAAACACAAATGAGTATCATAAATCCACCTATTGATTAATAATCAAACTCAGTGGACAACCTAATGGTTGGCCAAAAAAGGAAAGGACAGCCTGAAGGGCATATTATTACCATCAATCCCCAGCCAAGGTATTTCTACCAATACATAGTAAGTCAATTTAGCGCTTCAACATGCTCACAAGTGAATTTAGATGTGACATAAATTCCTCTACAAGAAGCAAAAACCAGAATCCAAAGAGGTATTACAATATCATGAACTGGGCCTATGAAGGGGTGTACCTAAACCTCCTGCATAAAAATCATACCTTAGATTTCTCAAACCCCACCAAAGACAATATAAGTACTTCTCAATAAAACGTGAGGAAGCAACGTCATTAGTAAAAGCAGCTGCAAACATTCCAAACTTAAAATTGATGTCTTCGTTCTTTGGATCACAATTAGAAAGAACATGAGTGATGTTCAGCCAGTATTGTCGTTCAGATTGTTGCAAACTATTACAATCTAAATAACTAGGGAGACAACTCAGAATTCGTGACTCCTTGGCACACTCGGCATTCCAGCAGGAGAACTGCCTCCCTATAGATGATAGATACCATACAGCTCCCAATACCTGCACCAATAGTAAATGATGATAACCATTGAGTTTTAGAGACTATAAGGTAGAGGAAAATAGAAAACATATGTATATGGGTAACCTGGATTTCTTACATGACTGGCTAGCATGTAAAGAAGAAGATTGTATGCAGCTCCTGCCCAAGCAGTCCTGGCAACAACCCCTGTCGTTTTAATAATACGCTGATTCAAAGGGAAGATGAGAAATAGTCTCGGAATATATTGTATAAGAACAAAAAGAGCGAGAGTGTTGTTGGCATGATCAGCTCGGGAGTTTCTTGTTCCTGGAATTACTATCCAGATGATAATCTGCAAGGCAAAAGGTTACAAAATCCTCAAGTGCAAAAGATAAGAGGAACAACTATGTAATTGGAAACAAGACTCTAGTAACTCTATCATATCTATGACATGCCACAGCAACCAAATCCTCCCCAAATTAAACATCTATATAGATTCATAAAAGAATAGTATTTCTCATGAGATATATAGAAAGATTCATATTCTAGGACACTAGGTGAGGAAAATCACACGCAGTTTGAACAAAGCTCAAATGACAAGAGTGCATAGAGATTTAGATTTTTATTTATATACATATGCAAGAAAAATTCATAGCACAACTCCATCATGGATATTTTACATCATTTACATGCTATTCCTCCCACCTTTCCTCATCCATATTGATGATTTGATCATTCCACTAGACTGTGGCAAGCTGAAATTATACCTGATTTAGCCATACCTAGTTCTAATCAGTTGTCGACACCCGATTACCCAAAAAATTATTAGTAACAATTATAATACTTTCATAATTCATTACAAGTTTCTGTGATTCTTTCGAATTGCTCGTTTGTTATATCGATACATGAAATAAGTAAAGTGGCCATGTCTGAAAACCTAAATAAGAGATGAACCTATAAGATGTCTGGTTTAATTGAACTACACACATGACACCATCAAATAGTCACATATCTGAAGGCCATACAACCCATAGTCCTAAGCTTGGTCCTTCAACCACATAAATAGTACTAACTGTCAACAAAGTCAGCCTATGGTAGCCCTCACTTCACATTTGCTGAATGTAAAACTTCATGAATCTAGCTAGTTACATATAAACCTGTAACAAATTCCAACCATACCTAACGTCTTAGTTCTACTACGCTAAGAACAACAAAGAATTAGTCACAAAACTTTTAAATCGGTTATAAATACTTAACAAACTAAATCTGTGTTGGTCACATATATTTTCTAGGGTAAATTACAAAAAAAAAAAAAAACAATGCTCAAATTTTAAATGATATTTCTGATCGATTATGTCTCAAGTTTTTAACTTTGTCAATCAAAATCCTAAACTTATGAAACAATTTCAATTTGAATCTCCTGTTCATCTCCGTTATTTATTTTCATTATTCTAAAAATAAAGCCTAGATCAACCTAGTATATACCTGACGTGGTAACAATCATATACGCTCACATAATACACGATCAATCAAATTCGGATATCATATGTATGACATGCCTGTGGTATAGGGAGCGTGGCGGCAAGATCAATGATGAAATCGGACTTCAAGTACCGAACGGCGATCTCTCGAGCGTCCATGACGAGCTCGCCGCGGCCGAAAACCCTGGAACTAGGGGCGACAAAAGCGGTCCTGAACTTCATGATCATGTGGAGGAGGTAGAAGAGATCTGTGATGGAGCGAAAGAGCGTGACGGCGATGCTCAAGCTGGTGTCGGTGGAGAGGCAGGCGGGGCCGCTGACGGAGGGGAGGTAGAAGTAGAGAGGGTCGATGAAGAGAGCAATGAGGGAGGTGACGAGGAAGATTTGGTTCCAGTAGGCGACGATGTCGCTGTCTGGGTCGAGGATTTGGTATTGCCATAAGATGTAGTGGTTTGAAGGTTCGTCTGTGGCGGCGGCGGTGGTGGAGTGGCGCCGGAAATGGCGGAACTTTGAGGTTGAATTGGAGATTATTTTATTCATCTTCCATGGCGGAGTCCGGTGGTTATCGGATTCCGCGGCCTAGAGAGAGAGAGAGAGAGAGAGAGAGAGAGAGAGAGAAGAGAGAGAGGAAGGAAGAGGAGATGGTAGTGGTGGTGGTGGTGGTGGACGAGGTGTTTTTTTTTTTTAATTTTAATTTTTAATTTTTTGGAGATTAGAGAGAGTGGGGGTGGCGGTTGAAAAGTTAGTTATTATGGCCGTTGCGATATTCGCGGGAAACCGAGCAAAGCGCGTGGAGGTCGCAACTTTGCTGGGTATTGTGTGACGTGTCAACGTGGTGTAAAAAAGAGAGGAGATTTTGTTTGTTTGCTTCCTAAGAAAATTAGAGTGAAAAAACTTGAAACGTGGCTAGGCCAAAAATAATATGGGAAATGTTAATAAGCACCTTTTAAAGGTTTTCTTAACATGGATCCTATATATTAAAAAAATGAGATAAATGAAATAAAAAAAAAAATGCTTGTAAAACTGAAAAAATAACATAAAGCTGTAAAAAAAAAAAAAAATGTCAAAAAAAAGGATAAAAAATTGTTATTAACGCAACCCAAATAATATTTTAGGCTTGTGAGTGATTTTCTCCCGACAGAGAAAAGTAACTGGGCTTTAATAATCTTGAGCCTAGTCTGAATTCTAATGGGTTAGGTTTGGGCTTGACTTTAAAGACACAAAGTGAGCTTGGGCTTTACTCTTTTAAGAACTGGATAATTGTTCTTTCCCATAAGCTTTACACAGGTAATGTATTGCATATTTGCATTGGTTGATAGGTATCTTACCTTTTTATTCTTTTTTTTCTTTTTTATTAAATTTTCCCCAAAAAAATTATTTATCCATTGAGATGACAAATTGTGATAGGTGAATAACAAAATGATTAGCCTGTTTGGTTTAGTTGTTTTCATCACTTATATCTCAATTTACATCACCCATTACCCTAAAATTGTGGATCCCATCAGTGCAAATATTGTTTGGCTTGATTCTCATAATTCAATTCTCATCACTCAAAATATTGAGAGTGAGTGATAAGTAATGAGAACACATTTTTTATATTTTCAGATGTTTGAATTATGAGTTTATTGGCAATTGGTAATTAAAGGGACCCATTGCATTGTATTGTCATACTCAACTCTTGACACCAACCAACTTCTCTTTCCTTTTCTCTTTCTTTCTTTGTCTTTGCTTTCTTTCTCCCTCAATTCTGCTAACTTCTCTCCACAACTTCTTCTTTCTTTCTTTCTTGCTAACTCTTCACAACGATGCTTTTTCTCTCTTCTCAACCATTACTCCAACAACCTCCTTTACTCCTCTCATCCACCTCTCTTAACCTAAAATAAATTTACTCCATTTGTTTTACTTTTTCTCTTCCTCATCATCTCTCAAGCGGTACATTTGGAATTTCATTTCTTCACAGCCGAAGAAAAGGTGTCCTGCTCGAAGAACCCCAGCCCAGTCGAAACCCATCAAACACCGAGAAGCCTAGCCGAAACCGAGGCACTCTTCGGATCTCTCCCTTGCTCAGCTCATGAATTTTCTGCCAAAGACTTTGCCTAGGTGAGAAGCAAATAATAGATCTGCGCCCAAATAATCTATAATAAAAACCCATAAATTTTGGTATGCCATCTTCAAAAATTATATTCAATAATTAAAGTCAAATGTCCCAAATTATCTACAAATGCTAGATAGAACCGATTCGGATTTCTTCTAACCCAAAACTCATGATAACATAAAATCCATAGTAATCAAAACCAATCTTTCTTCTTTGAGGGTTTTTTTTTTTTTTTTTTTTGAGAAAAACCCATAATTTAATAATACCCAAATAAAAAATGGAACGCAAAAAGTGTCCCAAAAATCTGGAACTAATTTCATTCACGGTGCCACCTAATAATGGAAGATAAAAATGTTTAGAGATAGAGCAAATGAGAGAGATAGAGATTGGGGATATTAACTTTGGTTGTTTGATTCAATCCGCGTAGGCTTAGGTGGGGTACACAAGGTGGAATGAGGAGCAAGCTGTAATAACCTGATTTGTGAGTAGAGGTGGGAAAGGGCGAAAGTGGGAGGAGATGAGGTGTCTCTACTTGTTCGGACTTTTGTGTGAGATAAGCCAAACCAAAGAAAAAAAAATGGTTAGAGGAGAGATAATGTCACATGGAGGATGGGCATGTTAATGTTTTGAACATGGTAGTCTGTGGGCTTCACCAATATGTCAAAAAGTTGAGTTGAAGTCTAAGAGCATTCACATTGGGAATGCCATATGCCATATGTAGGCAAAATTTAGCATAAAGGCCCAAAAAACCCCTCACATTCGGACTTGTAAAAAGCAACTATTGCAAAAAAAATTTGCAATACTACTACACTGCAATTCTACCTTAGAATTGCACTGTAGCACAATTGTAAAACAAATAATATTTTTTTATTCACAAAGCTGACTCTCACTCTCTCTCACCGTGGTGTCTCTTCTCTATTTCTCATCTCCTTTCTCTCTCCACAACAGCCTCTCTCTCTCATGGTGGGCTATTCTAGCGTGGGTCGTGGGTCTGGTGTGGAGGTGAGACTGGGGAAGTCAAGATTGGTTGGGTTTTTTGGGTCCAGATCGACGTGGTATGATCGACGACATGTTTAAGCTTTTTCCGGCGTGATTTCCTCTCAACAAGTGCAGGTAAGCTGAGTTGTACCTCCCATGGAAGTGCAAGACTAAGCGCCACATCTATGAGAAGTGCGAGTACGAGCTCGTCATGGAGCGAATGATCAAGATGCAGAAGATCCGTGAACAAGAGGCCAACTCGAAGAGCAGCAAGAAGAGCCCCATTCCTCTCATTTCCAACACCGCCAATGCTTCTTAGAGTTCACTGATGCCCACAAATCCCTTTTGGGTTAGTGATTCTGAATCCCGAAATATGTTATTTATTTGTTTTTTCTTTCTTTGATTGATGATAGGTTTGTTCTGTTTGTTTGTTTGTTTTTTTTTTTTTTTTTGGGTTATTTATGATCTAGGATTTTGTTGTGAAATTTAGGATTTTTTGTTTTTGGGTTTTATTGATTGATGCGTTTTTGGTTGATCTATGAAGTTTTGGGTTGTTTGAGTTGATGGGTTATTGTTGGATTTTGTTTGATTGATGCGTTTTTTTCTTGAACCTATTCAATGGTCTTAAGAAAAAATTATCTTTTGATTCTTCTCCAATTCATGGTTCAGCCGACGATCTCTTTGTTTTGAATCAATTTTGAATAATTGGTGTGTGTGATTTTGTCTCTTTGTGTGTTGTTGTAGATTCGGCATTGAGAGAGAGGCCGAATAAGATTTTTTTTTTTTTTTTTTTGAGAAGAGGCTGAATAAGATTATGGCTGAATGAGATTGAGTTTTGAGATATGAGATATGGGTTTGAATGATGAATTTTGAGTTATAGGTTGTGAGTTTTGAGTTAGACTTAAACCAAACAAGCTAAAGTTTTAGCTTTATGTTTTTTTCAATCAGTCATAACCTATTAACTCAATAAATTTTAATAGCTCATTTGCGTGTATTTTTATGCATGTTTAGAGTATGTTTTTTAAAAATAAAAAATAGAACTATATTTTGTCTATATGTGGTCCAAGTCATTCCAACTTAATATTCCTACGGTCCTACCAAAATAGGTGATAATTTGGATGCATTATCTAGAAAATTTTAGTGGAACCCAAAAATTCCAAAGTAAATATCTAGCTTGGAAGACTTATGATAACCTTTGCCGTCATAAGAGTGCTGGAGGTCATTGGTTTTCAAAAAAGCAAAAAAATATCAACATAAGTTACATATGATCTGCTTTTAAAAAATAAATAACCCTTTATCTTCCATATTTTTTCTTTCACTTGCCTGAATTCAGGGTTTTAAAAAATATTTTTACTTAAACGATTTTAACCACATCATATTTTGTACTTTAAATTATTTCCGTTTTTAACTATTTAGTAAGATATTTTTTGGAAAATAAACATATGAGAGCCCCTCAATTATAGTAGATGTACAAATATTTAGTTTTAAGTATATGTTATTTAAGCTTAACAGAAACAAGCAAAAATCATAGAGTCTGTATAAAAGTAGTAATAACACTATAGTGTTCAAACAAATTGTTTATACACACAAAGAAAAAAAAAAGAGAGTAAAAATCATTACACCCAAATAAGTTTAAAATATGAATAATGCTACAGTCACAAACTATTTTACAACATTTTTACAAACCGTTGATATGACCAACTTTTAATTGGTTTTCAACTAGACCCACCATTAACATCATTTTTTAATTTACCAATAATTACTTACCACATCAGTAGTTTGTAAAAATAATTTATAAATTTTATATCTCTAGCATTACTCTTAAAATATTGATTTAGAGGAAGAAATTTGCTTTGAGAGCCTTAGTGAAATAAATTATCTTAAATTAGGATAATCAAGTTACTAAAACTTTCTACTTTGAGTGACATAAGTTAAATACTTAATAGTTTTCTCAAAAAATTGTAAATAAAAAAATACAAATGAAATAGGTATATACCTATTGTAGTAAAAACTAAAAATTGTAAACAAATACTAAAATGTAGTCTTTGTGCGTATATTATGAAACCAATAAATACAATAAAAATTTGATAGAACCTTAATAAGATAAAGGAGACAATTAATTCATCATAAATGAGTAAAAGACGACAAGTGAGCTACTGATATCATCATGAGGAAATATCTAATAGAATATTAATGAGATTAATTAATTAATGAGGCTCTACTAACTATACTAATTATTTATATAAATTGATATTTGGGACAAAAAATTATTTCTGTAAAAAGAAACAAGTGGTTACAACTTATTAGAGTGCACTATAATGTGAAGACCCAAAATTATTTGGGTCTTGTATTATCATTCAGAAGCTTTACAGCAAAGGTTGTTTTGTTTTCTAAGTGATAATAATTTATTTTTAATTTAATGATTACAATAATAGGGGAGGAGGGTTTTGAACTTTTTTTTTTTTTAGGAAAAGAGGGTTTTGAACCCTGGTTCTCTTCATTAAATATATATATAGATGAATGAATTGAAATGAAAAGAATGGATGACAGTTTAGACTTGGGTGAAATGGAGGGTAATGATTCATACATATTAACTAATATCTACAAAATTTTCTGGCCATTCCGGCTATAATATATGAAAGGGAATTAACAACATTTACTAATAGATCAAACAAAGAAACAAAAAATGTAAAAAACATAAAGTCAATAGATTACTCATTGATACACATAGACTTATTAAATGGAAAAAATGTGCAAACAACATTTACTTATACTCATAATCATAAACACAATTCATATGTAATTTGTAATTATAATAAATAATAATAAAAAGGATACTTTTTGCATTCATGAACACCACCCCTTAAGCAATATCATAGGTGTTGTCTTGTTCTCTTTTGACTTTTCACCTCTCTAACTCCTCCTACCAGACCTAGTAGACAGCAATGGGCGAAAACCTATCGGAGCAATGCTAGGTAGAGATACGTCCACGTCCCCGCCATCCCCCTTCTCCAAAAAATTAATTAACTAAAGATGTGTTTCAATTATTATTTTTTTTGCTGAGATAAAGATGTGTTTCAAAGCATCTTGAATAACTATGTGCTAAACTGCTAATATGTAGTCTCTAGACTCTCTACGCTTGGAAAAAGGGTGGCTTTTTAATTGCATCTGAAACGACAATAAGTGCGTGCATTTCCCTATCAAAGTTCTTTGAACGAACCTTTTTGGCACCAAGGGCATTCTGAGGATGTATTTTATTAGCCAAACACCCATATATTGATTTGTTGAAAATACCTCCTTCGTCTACCGCACCTACTGCATTTGAAAGAAGAAAAAGTATCTCTTGTAACATGCGTAACAAATCAGCAATACAACAAACTAACGAATGAATATCATGTGATTTAATTTTATACTATTCTCTCTATTCTTTTATCTAAGTTGGTCACACCAACTTTTTATATTGTATTTACCATATTCTTATTGGGTTGTTAGCAGTGGCGGTTTGAAGGTTTCTTTTTAGGGAGGTCATTAAGAAACTTAAATTAAACAAAATTTAATAATAAAAAAAGAACTTGAATATATCAAGTTATCGACAAAAAAAAAAAAGTCACATGCAAATACATGGTGTTTTACTATTTCCTTCTATTATTTTTCATATTTTGAAATCTTTATGTGATAATTCAATATGAGTTTTCATTATCTATTGTCAATATTAGTAGGTGTAACAATTTTATTTTGTTAAGTTTGTATAACATTTTTTTTATCTTTATACAGTTGTCATTATCTATTTGTCATTATTTTTATAAAATATTTTAAACTGAATGACAAAATTCAACCCACGTTCATTGTATTAATTATTGACCTCAAAGAACTACACCCATCCATACATATATAAATAATACTAGGCATATTCATGGATATACTGGCACTGACAGAACCGGTCTGACCGCACCGCCCTGCCTCGCACAGGGCTCCACCAAAGGTTTTCGACACAGTGGTCGGCGGTAGATCTTCAGTACCGACGTCGGACTGGAGTGGCCATCGACGTTGAGATGTGCACACCGACAAAGACCGAACCGACCCGCATATTTTATATATATATATATATATATATATCATAACGTTCTAAGAACAGGCCTAACGTGTGTGAGACTACCTTTCTCAATAAAAAAACATGTGTCAAGAGGAATAGTCTCATCACTGAGTGGTTTTGTCTATAACTCTAGTGTCTTGCCACTTACATTTTTTGAAAAAATAAAAAATAAAAAAAATGCCATATTAGTCACTGTCTTGCCACTTGTGTTTTTTGAAAAAAAAAATTAAAAAAAAAAAAAAAAACGATGCCATATTGTCACTGTTTGAGTAAAAAGCTCTGGAAGAAAGGAGGTCTAAGTGTGAAATTTAGCCTGCTGAAGACTGAGGGGAAGAGTCCCTTTTATAGCTGGAGGGAGCTTCGGATCAGATCAGGAGACCCTGGAATCACGGGAGGTGAAAATGCTTTTACCTTCAGGTGAATATCTTTTCAGCCGAAAGCAACAGTAATTCCAATGATTCTGTCTGGGCACTGTTGAGTGAACAGTAACTGGTCACTGTTTATGAACAGTGTTTTGTCCCCTTGCTTTACTGGAATAGTAACTCTGCATAGTGTTCTGGACTGTGCAGTGAATAGTACTTTGTCTGTCTCTTTTGCTGGTGCGGGTACTGTTCATGGAATAGTAACCGGTTTTTCAGCAAAGAGAATCTTGGTGTTTTAAGCTGGGCTTCTGGAGGCTGTTCTGGAGCATTCAGGAGTCCGTTCTAGTGTTGCTTTTAATCGCTGTCCAAGTTGTAGGCATCATAAGGATCTTGAGAATCCTGGAATGGGTCAAACTGGTAGCGATTACAAGAAGCTTCAGAAGAGGCAGGAGAGTTCTTTTCTACTGACTCAAGCTGAGCTGACTGGAGAAGTAGCTGTTGGGCAAGATCTTTAAGTTCCTTGCTAGACTTTCCGGAGAACTGGGCGGAATCTAGGCTAGACTGTGATCTTGTGCGATGGGCTAAAGTCTTCTGAACTGGAAGGGGAAAGTCATTATACATTTTGGTGATAGCATCAGTAGGTCTGAACCTATCCCACCATTTTGTAAAGAATTCCCGATCGAGTATATTCTGGTTGATTGCATAATTCCACATGCTTATCCAGTGGATCTTGTACATGACTGTCATGTGCAGGATGGCTGGGAACTGGGAAGAATGTTTATCAGTCTGGAAATTGGTACTGAAATACCTTAGTGCATCCTGTAGGGGTTCTGGGAAGTTCTGAGGAGTTGATCCAAACATTTCCCACCACTTGAGGAACCACGAAGGGATTTGTCCTTTGAAATTCTTATCAAATTGGATGAACCATGAATGATCATAGGTCATATTCTGAAAGAACAATACCTTTTCAAATGCATCCATATAGTCATAATAGTTGTACAGGGGTTCTGAGCCCTTGAGTACTGTAAGTTTTCTGAGAGTGGAGGGATGTCCCCAATCTTTGCAACTGACAAAACTTTGGATTATGAACTTATGGTAAAGAACAATTGAGGGATTAGTTCTTTCTCTGATGTCTTCTATTCTGGCAGACTTTTCTTGAAGAAGGATGCCTTTATAGAATCTGATACCTTTTTCTGGGCTTTTGGGAAGGAAATGCCAATCATGAGGCAATACTTCCGTTGCTAATGCCAATGGATCTGTTATGTGGGCCAGGTGTGGCTCAATGTAAGAGATGTGCTGAACAAAAGGCTTTTTGATGTAAGAAGCTCTACCTGTTTTGGGAGGGAGAGTATAGGACTGCTTAGGTACGATTGGACCAAAGGGTTCTTCTACTTGTGAAAGAGAAGCTACTGCTTTGGGAGGCAATGCTGCTAAGGCAGAACTGTAACTGTGTTGTCCTTGGGGCCTTTGGTAGTTTGGTTTGGGGATTGTGGAAACCAAATAACGATTGGCAACAACGGATGGCGACACAGGCGGGTTCTTTGGTGAACTGGAAAAGGGTACTAAAGGGCCAGGGTTCTGTGCCTGACTGGTACTCCTAGTGTTATGCTGTTTAGGCAATTTGGGAGGTTGGGGTTGTACGGGTTTTTTCCCGGACATTTTGTTCTGGATTCTGCAAAAATTCACGGGTTAGGAAATCAGGGATACTGTTTTGAGTTCCTGCAATGAATTCAATGTCGAAATCGAAAACTGAAAGAATGGCTTGCCAACGTGCAAAAATCTGTTTTGATGCAATGTTTTGAACATCTTTTTCTAAAACATGTTTTGCAGATTTACAATCAATTCTTATTAGAAACTTTTGATTCAAAAGATCGCTTTGAAATTTTGAAATGCATAGTACTATAGATAAAATCTCTTTCTTAATAGTACTATAATTAAGTTGAGTGGGAGTCCAAATTCCTGAATGAAAACAGACAATTTGTTCAGGGGAAGTGGGACTAACACGCTGAAGGAGAATGCCACCATAACCAATGTTAGAGGCATCTGTCTGGACAATCTTGAAGGAATTTTCTGAAGGGATTCCAAGGCAAGGGAGTGTCTTGACATATTTTTTGAGCTGTTGAACAACCAATGTATGATTAGGTGTCCAAGGAGGGGGATTGGATCGGAGTCTATCAAAAAGGGGCTTGCATTGTTGCCTAAGGTTTTGATAGAAATCAGAAATGTAATTGAGGGATCCTAAGAACCTTTGGAGTTGGGTTTTTTCTAGGATCTCATCAGGGAACTTTTCAGCAAATTGGATGGCTCTATCTATGGGTTTGATGACTCCGTGCCTGATATCAAAACCTAAGAACCTGACATTTGTCTGAAAGAGTTTAATCTTTGGGGCCGAGACAACAAGACCATTTTTCTTGATGGTTTGGAAGAATGTTCTGAGATGCTTCCAATGTTTGTCTAGGGACTCTGAGAAGATGAGTACATCATCAATGTACACTATGGTATGACTGGAGAATGGATTAAAAATCTCATTCATGATATTCTGGAATTCAGAAGGTGCATTTTTGAGACCAAAGGGCATTACATTCCATTCGTAATGTCCAAAGGGTGTGGTGAAGGCTGTCTTGTACCTATCAGACTCACTGATTTGTATCTGCCAAAAACCACTCTTCATGTCAAACTTACTGAAAACCACTGCTTTACTAAGTCTGTTAACTAAGTCCTTTTTATTGGGAATAGGATACCTAATCCATTCTAAGACTTTGTTAAGGGGCTTGTAATTGATGACAAGTCTAGGGACACCTCTCTCAATCTCAGCGTTTTTCTGGACATAAAAGGCTGGACAAGACCATGGTGACCTGGAGTTCCTGATGATTCCCTTTTTAAGAAGATCCTCTATTTCCATCTTACAAGTATCCATGAGTTCTTGACTCATTTGGATAGGTCTGGCTTTGGTAGGGATGTTCTTTTCATGGAAATCTTTGACATAAGGGAGTGCAACTTCGTGCCTTTTCCTATGCCAAAAGGCTGTGGGAAGATCTGAGCAGACATCTTGCTTAAGTATATCTTCAAACTTCCTAATGTCTGATTGATAATCTTTGGAAGCTAAATGCTCATCAGTTCTTTTGTAACTTAGTTCATTTCCAAGGTACTTAAGGTGTTGGGTTTTGGCATTAATCAGATTAAGGGTCTTGGAGATGGAAACCTCTTGGAGACTATTAATGTCTTTAGGTTTAGGACTCCTAAGAAACTTAAATTTGACTGGCTGGCCAAAAGGTTGGGTAGTGATTCCTTCACTATCCGTGGTGAAGGGATATAACAGACACATGAATGGGTTTCCTAAGATGACCCTATCAGACATATTTTTGACAAGAACAAAGGTGGTTTTGAAACACGCATTGTCTTGGCAAACATGTGCTTTTGGAATCTTGAATTCAATCTGCATTTTTCCTCCACTTGCGGAAGTTAACCGTTCTCTGGTTTTCCGGAAGTATTTAGAGGGGATGATTCCTTCTTGAATGCAGTTGAGATCGGCACCCGAATCAATAAGGGCTATAACCTCAAATTCAAAGCTTTTGCTTATGACAATCCTGACTTTGGAATGCCATTTCTGGAAGTTAATCCTACTGATGGTGTGCAGGAACGATCCATTGGATGGTTCTGGTTCCATATCTGCAGTAGGGTTAACCGTATCATCGGTCTCTTCATCAGAAGGGTTTTGTAATGAGGTTCCTTCCTCATTGCCTTGTGGTGAAGTGAACTCTAGGTTTTTGACTCTTAAGTCCATGAGGCCATGATCAACCCTAAGGATGGTTAATTCCTGCTTAAGGTTTCTCAACTCAATTTTGTTATCCTTAATCTCTTTCTGGAGATCTTGGATGGTTATCTCCTTCTTGGATTTGGTAAATCTATTGTAGATTTTTTCCAAGTCAACTTTTGGTTCCTGAATCCTAGGCTTGGATGCACTGGGCTCTCTGACTCTCATTTCTCCTCTTTAGACTTCTGCTCTCACCTCTCAGACTCAGAATTTAGTCACTCATCAGTCATTAGCCACCTTCATTTTTCTTCCAAACTCTAATCCTGCTGAATAAACATTTGTGTTTCCCTCTCAATCTCAGAATCTCAGGCTCTCACCTAACCATTTTTCTCTTCTTTTTTGCTCTCGGCCACATAATGTTTCTTCCAAACCCTAATCCTGCCGAACAATTAGTAGTGTTTCCCTCTCAATCTCAGATTTTCAGGCTCCCACCAACCATTTTTCTCTTTTGTTTTGCACCTAGCCACATAATTTTTTTTCCATACCCTAATCCCGCCGAACAAACAGTAGTTTTTCCCTCTCAAATTCTCAATCTTAGGCTCCTACTTAACCTTCCACTATTTAAGAACACAAGCTCTCAGTCTCACTCTCAAGACTCATCTCTGATTCTCAGTCTCGCTCTCTCACAAAGAAATATTTTCCTCTCAAGGTCTCACGAAATTCCTAATACCTAAGTTAGTCAATCTCTTTCTCATCTCCATTCTCCACTGTGGCTCTACCACTATGTAACCAAACGAACCGCACCGAGCTGCTAAGATTTAACCGCATCTTGTGTAGATCGGTTTTTACCTTTCAAAAGTGAAGTGCGGTCAAGTATAGGGTGAAACTGCACCTTATACGTGTGGTACAAAAAACCTCCCTAAAACCGACCACATCGAACGGTGTACACCCCTAAATAATACATTATGTATCTACTTAACCAATCAAATGCTTAAAGAATCACTAATTTAACTATTTTTTTAATCACTAACATTATAACAAAATATTATTATAACATGATAACAATATAATATACAAACATGTAACAAACCCTCTATATAATTCCTAATTACTAAATTATATAAAGTTATATTATATTTATACTACACACACACATTCACACAAATAACATTCTAACAAAAATAAATAAATAATAACGCACACAATCAATATCAAACACATACTCACACATATAATATATAAATTTATAACAAAAACAGATACACTTACAATTTATAAATACTCACTCTTTACTCTTAAAGTCAAAGATACAAATAGTCAAATAGAGAAAAAAGATTCATGAGAGAGAGACCTATAATTTATATTGTTGGTTAGTTTTGGGATGGATTGATCTATGTCAAAGTGTGAAAAATATTTTTAAAAGTAAATCGAACTAATAAAATAATATTATATATTTTTTTTATCAAATCAGGGGGTTTGAACCCCTGAAGCATAAGTAACACCGTCCCTGGTTGTTAGACTTTTATTTTTTATTTTTTTGAGAATCTGGTTGTTAGACTTCTTACAAGTGACTTCCAATCACGACTTTAAATGTAAAGAGTTTGATGACTTAGTGATATTAACCAAATCATCTATATAACAATCTTCCTCTTCTTTCCACTTTTTCCCCTCTTCAAAAGGAGGTAAGTGAAATCTATATAAGATATGATTTAATTTTATACAATTCAGTTGTCAAAGCAACCTTTTACGTTGTATTTACTATTTACTTATTCGGTTGTTACTCTTCTTACATGTGACTTTCAATCACTACTTATTATTTATTTATTTTGTATACATTAATAGTTGGGGCCCTTGGGGTGGAGAAATTATTAGGTCTACTAGAGAATTGCTGACGTGGTTCTTCTTGACTTTCCAATCAATAAAATGTTATTATTTATGCAAATGTAATATCATCATATATATATTTGCATAGATAACATTATCTCATCGATTAAAAAGGACCACATCAGCAATTTTTATAATAATTTCTCCTTGGAGTGAGAGCATACGAGCACCGAATATTTTTGTTGAAAACATAAAAAAGATATTAACTAATTGAGCTATCTCAGGCTTTAAATGTGAAAAGTTTGGTGACTTAGACACTCGTGACATTGTTGCCTATAACTCAAAATAAATAAACAAATGGTTGTAATTTTTTTTCAAAGCTTAAAACAAAAATCTTCCCCTAAAGAGTCTAGGACCCAATCACCAAATCAGGCGGCCTATACTGGACAACTGGAACTTTCCATAATGATAGTGACCAAAAATGACTTTCTAACAAACATACAAACATTAAAATACAAAGACGCTCCATGCTACTGAATCTGATAATAAAAAGAATTGTGATCTGGCTCCAGATTGAAATAACCAAATCTCAATCTTTGATGTCAGAACAAAGCATGGTCAGCATTAGATCTCTTTAACTTAACTAGCTAGCATCCTTAAATTATTGTGTCACATTTTATGGGGCAACGCCTAATAATAAGTAATATTAATGTTTTATGGGTGCTTCCATGTAAGGTTCAAAGATTTAATACTTGAAAGCAATATAGCCAAATCAGTGGGTCTATGCAGGAACATAATAAAACCCGGATTCTATGGACTCACGAGCTTGATCTTAATTCGTGGGGTATGGGAGAAGTTGGAATTTGTGTTTTATAATTGGGCTTATGTGAGTCAGCTTATCATTTATATACTTTGATAATGACTTCTCCTTTTGCATCATTTGCAGAACCTTACTTGTAGGTAAGTGATGCACATGGCTATATATAATGCATCACTGTCTCTCTTACTACATTTAATATGCTCGGTTGTTTCTAGGACCATGGGTGTTTCTGAGACAGTTTTTTTTTTTTTTTTGGTAGTGAGTGGGGTCGGTGTGACCACACGCGCAAAACCCCTTTTTTCCATATATATATATAACTATATATCAGTATATTTCTTTAAAAAGAAAGTTAAAATTGAGCTACTTGTAAATGTTTATATAGCACAATTCAATCTAGTAACATTCAATGTCAGATTCGGTACATGTTTGCATAACTTATATCTACCTAATTCAAAGTAACATTTAATGTGGGATACAGCACTTTTTTTTTTTTTTTTTTTTTTTTTTTTTTTTATTGAGAAAAATGTAAGCAAAATATTATTAAGAAAAACCAACAAAAACAAAACAAGTTCAAGGCAAATC
Organism: Quercus lobata; assembly: GCF_001633185.2. NCBI lineage: Eukaryota > Viridiplantae > Streptophyta > Magnoliopsida > Fagales > Fagaceae > Quercus > Quercus lobata. Next base: position 76,996,862 of record NC_044905.1, read on the forward strand.
CGATTGGAAAACATCTTCCACATCTTCGGGTAAAGATTCTACCTATACATCAGTGTCTGTAGATAAAACGGTATTTTTAGCTAAACTATGAGCTAGCCTATTTCCTTCTTCCCGAACATGCTGGAACATACAGCTCCTCAACATTCCTCCTAGTCTCTTAGTTTCATCAGTGACTTGACCATACAGCGTACCACAGCGGCCAGAACCCTTCAAGGCATCAATAACCCAAATACAATCATCTTCAATAATAACTCTAAACAAGCTCAGCTCCTTAGCAAAAAGCACAGCCCTTCAAGCCGCCAAAGCTTCAGCCATTTCTATGGACTGAACCGAGCCGATATTTTGTTGCAAAGCTCCAATGATCTGCCCAGTATGATCACGATAAACTACACCAACACCTGCCGAACCAGATTCTTCAAAGAAGGCTGCGTCAAAGTTCGGATCCAGCACATGTTGACATAACTTATATCTACCTAATTCAATTCACAGTACTTATTAATTTATAAATGGGTCTAGTCTAAGTTTAACTATCGGGTTCCATAGAAAAAAAGTTTAATAATTGGGTTATGGGTTGAACTGTTAGTTTTAATATAATGAATATTTGTAAAAACTAATGATGAGTATTAAAAATATTTACCTTAGTAAGGAAGATTTGTAGCTTACTGGTAATGCGTTTTAACATTCAAATTTGAGGTACCAAAATTCAAATAACACTTACAAATTGTAATTTTCAAGGTGCGCTTTTTTTTTTTTCTTTTCTTATTTATTTATTTATTTATTTGTTAAGGGAACCTGTGCTTTTTAATGGTGGGAATATTGCTAATGCATTAAAGAAAAGGGGAAAGATAACAGAGAAATTGGATTCCTTTGTTTTTTGTAATTTTAAATAATGAAAAAAAAAAAAAAATTTGTAAGACAAGGTAGTGGGATCCAACTTGAACTCAGATATACCAAATTTGATTCCACAAATTAAAGCACAACAACAAGATTAAAGGACCTCAAACTACAATTACAATAAATTATAAAAATTTTAAATGAGCTTTTAAGGGAGTAAATATTACTAATACATTAAAAAAAAAAAAAAAAAAAAAAGGAAGGAAAGATGATAGTGAAATTGGATTCTTTTGTTTTTTGATTTATAAACAATGATAACAAAACGAAATTGATAACTCAAGCCTGAAGGTAAACAAACTAATGGGATCCAACTAGAAACTCAGATATACCAAATTTGATTCCAATACATAAAAAGCAAAACAAGAAGATAATACCCACACGGAGAATGTGTAGGGCAAGGGCATTAACTAGTAGTGGGGAGAGGTCACCCTTTCGACAAAGCGATGTGACGAAGGCTGGCTGATTGGAATCTTAACACTTGTTTCGCTCCACATTCAGCTTGACAACGGCATCCCTCATAAAATTTTGTCTCATATTCTGTCTCTCTTATCTTACTTAGCCTTTCATTTTGTTTGCACAAATAAAGCTATTACACGCATGCACCCTGTTACACACACTTTTTTTAAGTTAAAATCGTGAGTTGAATATACAATTTCAATTTCAAACCCACGATTTAGTTTTTTATTATTTATTTTTTAAGTGTGTGATAGTATGGATTTGGTTCAAATTACACATGATATAATTTTAAGCAATGTTATACCATTTTATAATTTTTTATTGAATTCATATTTTGAAAATCTTACAGTTAAATTATATTGATCTTTGAAACTTCAAATCCAAAATCAAACCAGAACTAAGCCTAACAAAATTAGAGCATCTCCAATAGACTAGTCAACCCCACAGTGATGGAACCCAACCCTCCATTTGTATTCCTTTTAAATGTCTCTCTCCTCATCCTGTCTAGCTACCTTGCGATTAAACCTAGCAACACAGAACTCAGCACCATCTAATTGAATCCAACAACACAAATCCTAACCACCATTGAGATTGTTGCGAGAGAGCACAATTAGTGTTGGGATCGAAGCCAATAATAATAGATGACGAAGAGAACAATTCGTGTCGTCGTTCTCTCTCTGGCTAAAAAATTGATGTGTATGGTGTAGATAGAACAAGAAGGAGAATAATATACTTTAACATAATATTACTAAATAAGTAAACATTGAAGGAGAAGGAGAAGAATTAATTGGATTCAAATATAAAAACATAAATATTTTTATTATGTTCACTTTTATTATTTTTAAATCTAAAAACTCCTTATCAACTTAGTTACTTGGTCTTGACGGAAGTAGTAATTTCAAATCACTTTTAGCAACCCAATTTGACAAACCCTCAAAATGTCTTTGCAGAAACAGTGCTCTACTTCCTACAACAATCTTAGACAAGAACTTAATTAAGGGATATAATACCTTATAGGTTAAAACCAAGTGCACATCCAGGCTCCACCAAAAAATTCAATATCCACGTCAACATGATATGAAAATATGAGTAGGATTCTATTTTTTCCAAAGGAACCGAAAATGGATTCTATGGGTCCCTGGCCTAGTCTCACTCTAAAAAGAAAGATGGTAACATTTGCTTATTGTCATGATTACCTTGTACACCTAGCATGAGTTATTGTCTTGATTCTTTTGGTGCACTTTGGATAGTGTCAAAGAAGGTAACATGGCTGAGTTGATTTCCATGCTGCACTTTGGACAGTGTTGAATAATCTTAGGCTTCCCATGTGACACGTTTTTATCAAGAGTTGAAGCTAATCCTGGCAAGTCTCTTGGTTTGGGAACCTAATGCTATTTGTTTTGGCTAATATATAGTATCATTAAGAAATCTAGTGGTTCAAGTTCAATGAAGGGCGTGATATAATTTTCCTCGTTAAAAGAGGGTATCTGATGCTAATATGATTTGTTTTTTGTGTAGGCACAAACTTGTAGGATTTTCTCATAAGGCGGAATAGCAACCAAAAAAAAAAGTAAGCTAGTGTGGGTTTTGATTTGGTCAATTGGTGCGTTTTTTATCGTCGAATAAGATATTGGAGTTCGAATCATGCTTATACAAAAAATTAATTAGCATCTTAGTCTAATAATAAAGAACAATCATTATAGAACCAACTTTATATGTTAAAATTCTATCCTATCTATAAAAAAAATAAATAAATAAAAAACAAAAACGAACCGTCTTCAAGGAAAGGAAAAAAAGAAAAGAAAAGAAAAAGTGAACCACATTTTTTATGCAAATCTTTTGGATTGATTCGAAGATCTCCCCTCCTAGTCCAACTAAAAAAAGGTATTGTAAAAGTATTTCATCACCTTTATACCAAATAATAATTAGTAATATATATATATATAGTTTGGGTTTGAAACATATTATATAAAAACAATAAATTTTTTTAATAATAGAAATATAAAACAATAGTAGTTAGGATCACATGGTGGATTTAATATGGTGAATCCATCTTTATATTATCCTCTGAAGTCTGAATTCGTAAGCTAATTCTACGCGTACCCTTTTGTCTGTTCGAATTTTCTGTCTGTTCTCGATGTCCCAAGTAAGCATAACCTACTTATGCCTTAATCAGCTCAAAGGTCAAAAAGTTCATTGCCATTTTTTAATAAAAGTTCATTGCCATTTAGCAGCATGCGTTTGAATTTTATAATATCGAACGCTAAAGAAACATATTTGAAGGAGAACTAGCTTAATGGCTTAGTAATAATTAAGAGGGTTGATTAAGTAGTGAAAATAGATAGCCACTATACCCCAATTATTTTCGACAACATCTTATGTTATTTTATCATTATTCCTCCTACAAATGTTAAGGTCTCAAGTTGGTTCAAGTATTACACGTGAAGCAGCAAAAAAATAGACCAACATACATCTTAGCGAAATATGTTAAATAGATAATTTTGATAAGTTTGTAACTTGAATAAAGCAAAATCTATTGCTGTTTGAGTCGTCTATAACTTAAGATGTATTAAATTTACTTTCTTCTTAATGAAGTTACAATCTTTCCACTAAAAACAAAAGGAAAAAAAAAAAAAAAAGGAAAAAAAAGAAAGAAAGAAAAGAAGGAGTACTTTAAAATCCTTTTTCCTTGATTGGTTCACCTGGGAACATGGCCAAAAATATCTTGCCTAACCAGAATTGATGTTTCCCTTTTGACACGTTGGGATACTGGATTTCTTGGTAGAATATTCTGGATACATGATCGAATATATGTTCTATTAAAAAAAAGTCCTTGTTAAGATGTTATATGAAAAGAAATGTTCAAATTTCATAAATGAATTCTAGTTGCCAATAGATTTTTTTTTAGATATGTAGATAGTGAAGGAAATGGAGGAGTAGGGTTTGAATTACAAATATGGAATACCACAAAAAAATGTCATTACCGTTAAACTATTATCTGAACCCAAAATGAAAAAAAAATTTTAAGAAAAAAAAAATTTAGTTACCATTTGAGTGATTTAAATTTTGTTTATAAATTTTGCTTGTATATACCTTAGTACATTACTAGTTGGTAGCCAATACAATGCACTAAGAAGTTTAACATAATTTTTTTTTTTCTAAATTTGAAATTTGATAATTATGATATTTTTTCTATAATTATGATGGTTATTAATAAATATTTATTATGATTTTTTTTAGGACAAAGTTTAGATACAAAATTGGTTGTAACTACAACCTTACTTAATAAAATAAATATTATTGGGTCTTGCTAACAAGTGCCCTTAGGGCACTTGTTAACAATCCATTTTAAGAAAGTTTTGACATCACTTTTATGGAAAATGAAAAAAACTGTCAAAATATTATTTTTTTTTTCTTTTCCCATAAAAACTTTCTTTAACTGGATTCTTAACCAGTGCCCTAAGGGTACTCGTTAGCATTTCCCAACATTATTACATATTTTGAAAATCTAATCGTTGAATTATATGTTCTTTACGCTTTTAATACATATTTCAAATTTTGTGTCAATTGGATATTATTTACTATATGATTTATAAGTTTATATTTTATGCATAATTTTAAATTAAAAAAACTTGCAATTTAAAAAATTTATTGATGACATAGCTATTGATTTTTAATTTTTTAGAAATTTTGCAAAAATTGAAGTATATAAGAAGAAGATGAAATCCAATGGTGGATTTGTTAAAATTCACTTATAATAAAAAGATATTGAGTAAGGTTATAGTTTAAGACTATAACTAATTTTGTAACTAAACTTTGTCATTGCTTTTATATATGGAACTATACAATCTATAATTAGGTATTTATTATAATTTTTTATGTATATAGACAATATAGACAATTATAATAAATACCTAATAATAGATTATATAGTTCTATATATAAAAACAATTATAATCAATATTTATTAATAACCATCATAATTATAGAAAAAAAATCATAATCACCGAATTTGACCAATTTTGGATGTGATATATTCAGATCTGTTAGGAGATAGTTTAATCAAGTGATCTCACTGGAAGTTGTTGTTATTGATCTACTCCCATTGTTATTTTGTTAGAGGGAAGCTCTTTACCCCTCAATACTTCTCCCAACCGTAACCCCTTGTGTGGTAAGGTTCAATCCAAAAAGTTAATGGACAAGATCTTTCATTAACTTAATTGATAATATATATTACAATGAAATCTATATTTATAATGAAATATAAATATATAATCCATTATAAATTAATTGCATATTTTAAATTTGAATTACAAATCAATATTTTTGATTAATTCATACTCGTAAGTTAATTACATGTTATCCACTTGTAGTAAGATTGATTTTATATTGTTTACCTATAGTTTGAAAAGTGTCACTTTACATTTCCGAAATTGTTTCAACATATGCAATTGTTACCCACCTCAACACTTTCACCATTAAAAACATTTTTAAAAAATAATCGAGAAATCAACATCTAAAAAGAATATATATATATATATATTTTAAAAAATTTTGAAAGCATGGCTCAACAAGATTAGCTTCCTTCCTATCGTACTTCCCACTTTATAATTCTACTTAACTTGTACATACAAAGTTGTTTGAGTTTCTTTATCTAAGATTAGAAATCAAGAACCAAGAAAAGAGTTTCAGAATAAATAGATGCATTGCTATTCGAGGAAGTTCAACCTTCTTAAACTTGAAATTTGGAATTTTGGATAATTTTCGTGGACTTTATTCAAAGTATTTTTGTAAATTTACATAGGCTTTTGCAAAGTGCAAAAGCACAAAAGTTTTTTTTTTTTTTTTTTTGTTGGAAAGACACAAAAAGTTGTCTTTTTGTTTTTGCTAAAAATAAAAGAAAAAGAAAAACTATGAAAATAGGTATTGATTTAACTAATAATGAAAGTCAAAATAAGCGCATAACAAAATGTCATAATATTTTTACAGAACTTTTATTTTAAGATGTGACGGATAAGGATCATAATTGGTCAAACCCAACTACTTAAACATAACTTTGAGCAAGGTGACGAGAACAAGAACTTGGCCATAACTTGCTTGTCAGTTGTAGTTGCCATAAAAGAAGACTGCGCCATATATTCTAACGCTCTAACAAAGAGCCGATAAAAGTAAAAAAGGAAAAATAACCAACGCGAAATTATCAGATAAGAACTTTAACTTGTACTAAAAACAGAAAAAGCACTGATAAAAAAAAAAAAAAAAAAAAAAAAAAAAAAAAAAAAAAAAAAAAAAAAGAAAAAGCATATAATGTCTCTAATGATTACACCAAAAAGTAACAAACCATGATCATAACTAACAACAAATCCACCACAATCGCAACACCAAATCTTTTACCAGCGAGGAAAAGATTTAAAAAAAAAAAAAAATCCACACAAAAATCGCAACAGCATCCTTTACAATCTTAATTCCCCCAAAACTCCAACAACAACATGTAGTGCACTCTCCGACAACCACCAAGTGACCGATTGATCTCCTAACCCACCCATCATTCGGGAGAATAGGGTGCTTTGGAGTCGGTCCTAGATTTCACAATGGTGAGATAAATTTTTTCTTGCTTTGCTCATAGATTAGTTTTCTTTTATGTCTTAAATCTTAAAAAGGTTTTTTCTAACAGGAAAAAGTGAGGTGGGTTATGGCTGCATTACGAAGTTAATCTTCAATGGATGAAATAATTACTCTTCAAAACACAAATATGCCAAGTGAAATCGGCCTAAACCACAGGTAAGTTAAACTAGCTACAGTAAGCCTACCACGCTTTCAATCCATTACACATTATCCTAGTTGTGGAAGAGTTCGTCAAGATATAAATTTTTACTATCTCAAGACAATAAATTTGTATCTAGATCATATGCAAACATTGATTGTCAGGGCTTGTTTTGCTCAAATAATGCTATAAACATGACAAAATTTATGACATTTTTTTTTACGACAATTGAGTTATAATAATTTTCATTGATTTTCTCACTGATATAACTTTATCATCTAAAATATTAACAATCATGCTATTTCAACTGTTGTCAAATATTTTATAAAAAAATTTGTGACTCCTTCCACCACCATAAGGTAGGCGGTGGATTCCTAGTCATTAAAAAAATATAAGAAAAGGCCGCAAATGTATCAGATCATTAAACTTGTCTAAATGGGAAGTTGTGCAAAAAGTGAAGCTCTAGTTGATCTTGACTCAGATTAACAAACAATCATTTCATAAGTTAAAAAAAAAAAAAAAAAAAAAAAAAAAAAAAAAAAAATTGAATACAGTTTGCTATCTTAAATTCTTTAATTAAATTCAATTTCTTCAAGAAAGATTTTTTTTTTTTTGGCTACTATTTTCGAGAAAGATAATATTGCGCTGCATTATTTAATTGACTAATATGTTAAAATTTATTTATTTATTTATTTTTTTGATTGAGAAATACAGAGTATAAAAGTACCGCACTTGATTGGTAGCAAAATAATTTGCTTATAAGTGAAGTCATTAACTCAATATATGAACTGTTCCTCAAAAAAAAAAAAAAAAAACTCAATATATGAACCGTGTGATTCACGTTTAGCTGTCTATGTCATTGATAAAAAACCGTGTAAAAGTTTGTCATCTCACTAGTAAAAGTTGCTTTCATGGAGTAGTAAGCTAAAGTCAGTCACTGCATGATCAGTCATTGTTAGGTGATATAAAAGAACTTCAGTTAGTGCATGCTACATGTACAGATACACTCACCATTCTTTATATATATGAAGTAAAAATAAAATAAAAAAAGGTTTCAAACATTTCTCTATCATTGAACGCCAAGTGGGGAAAGCTAACAAAACCTCTCCAAAATATTCTATCTAGAATCTGAACTAGGACAACAAACTGAGCCACCACAAACTCATCATGTAGTTCACAGAGACACACCAAAACTATAAAAAAAAAAAAAAAAAAAAGAGAAAAGAAAAGAAAAGAAAACCCCATATTTTATATTTTTAGCTCTTATTCCAACCACCCTTTCCTTGTTTCCTTGTTTCAATACCTTTCTCTATGTTCGTTTATGGTGTTTCGTGTATGTTCTTGATTTGTCTACGTTGGTGGGTCGTTTTTCCTTTTTTCTTTTCTTACTTTGGTGTTTTTTGTGGTTTGGGGGGGAATAAATATGTTGGTGGGTCTTGAACTACTTTTTTGCACTCTCACTAAAAACAAATCAATGTCATCTAAACAATAAAGCTTTTTGTTTTGTTTTATCTCTGGCTTGTTTGAACTGGGGGAGGGTGTTAATCCATTTGGGTCATCATTTATTTTCCTTTAACTTGTTCAAAAAATGTACTTTCTGTGACTCTAAGACAGGCTAGCATGGATCTTGAAGGTGTAATCCGTAGTCATCCAACCAAGGTAAGACATGTGGCACTGTGTGGAAGTGCCAGTGAGTTTTGTCTTCCTCAGAAATCTCAGACTTTCTGATGATTTTCTTGTTTTGTTTTGTTATTTTTTGTTTTTTGTTTCAGAAAGATTCATGGAAGACAGTGTTAACATTGGCTTTTCAGAGCTTAGGTGTTGTCTATGGAGATTTAAGCACTTCTCCTTTATATGTGTACAGAAGTACTTTTGCTGAGGATATTCACCTTTCAGAAACTAATGAGGAAATATATGGTGTTTTGTCTTTTGTGTTCTGGACAATTACACTTGTGCCACTATTCAAGTATGTGTTTATCGTGCTCAGAGCTAATGATAATGGTGAAGGTGGGACTTTTGCTTTGTACTCATTGCTATGCCGGCATGCCCGAGTTAGCTCATTGCCCAATTGCCAGCTTGCCGATGAGGAGCTGTCTGAGTACACCAAAGATGGGATTGAGTCCAATAAGAGGAATATTGGGTGGAGATTGAAGTTGACATTGGAGAAGTACAGAGTGTTGCAAAGGTTACTGCTTGTTCTGGCTTTGATTGGGACTTGTATGGTTATTGGGGATGGGGTGCTTACACCAACAATTTCTGGTATTAATTGGAAGGTTATGACATTTCGATCTTGGTTTTGAGTTCTAAGCTTGGGATGCCACTAATCGAAAATTCTTTTGGTTTTTTTTTCATTGTGTAGTTTTTTCTGCTGTGTCAGGGATGCAGTTTCCCTTTCCAAAAGAGCAGCACAGATGTAAGTATTTCCTTATATAGTGGCTGGTGTGTTATGTTTAATTTCATTAATCCATAGTCATTAGTCTACAATCTATTATGTTGTTTGAGGAAGATAAATTTCTTCTATCTGGTAGACCTTCTAGTTGAGTTGCAAATAATACTTCTAGTAATAATCACTTTTGCTCTTTAGAAGTATAGATATGGAATTCTGCAGATTTGATGATAGCTTAGACAGAATTCTTTTTTTTTTTTTTTTTTGCTGAATAGCTTAGACAGAATTCTAGTAATAAGTAGTGGCCACTGAGTGATACCAAGTTCTTATGGGTTCTCTTTTTGGGAGAATTTATTTATTTTTAGCATCTATATCACATGTAATCATATATTCTGTGAAGAAGAAGACTAAAGAAGCAAATCGAAGTTAGGTATAAATCTTGATTCTACTGTTATATATTCATTGCTTAAATGATATATGAAATATCAAAAACCTTTTCTTTCTCCTTTTTTCTATTGTACAGATGTGAAGTTAGTGGCCAGGTTAGGAGCATGCATTATTGTGGGTCCCTAGGAATATAATTAAAACAAATTACTTGCTTAAATCAAAGTCAAATCACTATCAAATCAATTAAAAAAATCAGATTAATGATGTGGAAGGTCAAGTCAATGACGCCTTATTTATATTAAAGATACTAATTGTGGCTAAATAGAGGAGCAAAAACTGATAAATTAGAAGATTATGATATAAAGTATACCTTTAATAAAGTTAAGCTGTCAATGTTAGGCCAAAAAAAAGTAACTGAGTTTGGATAAGTCTCCAAATAATAGAAGATTATATAGAATAGTGTAGGCTTCAGCTGATCTATTATATTATTTAACTGAAATTATGACTTACATTAGACTAGTCAAATTAAGTTAGAGCTATGACTAAATTCCCCCGTGAGGCATACATAATCACGACCATGGTGTCAACCAAGCCTTGACCTACTTGTTGCTGTCCCAAGCATTTTAGTGGATGACATACCAAAATGCAATCATCATCATCATCATTCTTTTATCAACTTCAGCCTCTATGGTCTAATCATCTCCTTCAGTAACTATGTATGATATCTGAAGATATCTATTGCATTTCCACTTTCTAAATTTCCACCTGTTCTTCCATTGTCCCTTCTTTTGTCTATCATAGATTCAATCAGTTTATTTGTCCTACTAGTGGGCTAATATCTACAGCCTCTTTTGTTGGTCATGCTGTCTCTAATTGCTGGCCTTTGCAACTAGTGACCAATGTGTTCCCCACCATCTATCGTGGTATCACAGAGTTACCTAATTGATTGGACTTTGAGAGGCCATTTAATGAGATTAAACAACTGAAGATGGAGTCTAACAGAGCAATTAGGTATATGTTTGTTGAGTTCCTCAAAAAAAAAAAAAAAAAGGTATATGTTTGTTGACATATTCTAGAATCACTAGGGTTGAGAACATTCTTTTTTTGTTCCTTTCTATTCATAGGTGGTACTACTTCTTTACTCACATTTCAAAAAGTATTTAGCAACAAAAAAAACTACTGCAAAACAAGGGGTTTGATTTGAGTGAAACTAGAATTGGAAATGGCACAATTTTATAGAATTATGTCTATACTCATAATGAATACAAAAGTATATATATCCATCGTGTTGGTTTTAGATTCATAGTCAATCTCTGCATTGATGGTTGACAGTGACTTCACCTACTATATGCAATCAAGATTTGTACGTAGATTAGTTTTTTCAAGCAGTAATAAGAAATTTGTGTGGAAGAGCTGAATAAGGATCTAAGTGTTTCAATTCTTAGATGGCTAATAAATTAATAATTATCATTTAGGAAGGATTTCCCATATGGGATATATCTACAATTGTGGCAAGTGCTTTCAGAATCATCCAATGGCAACAGGGAAAGTAATACATTTAAGAAGATAATCTTTGCACACATGCTTTAGGGAAAACCAAGAGAAGGCAGATCTATCTGTATTCCCTGTTTCTATAAATGCACTTATTTCAGAGTGTGGAGAGACCCTTAAGTCTCCATTGAGCATAGTTATGAGACCAGTTGTAACTTTGTAGTCCATATGTCCATATTAAAATTTCTTCTTTATTTGTTATACCAGTATAATGATCTTGATAAAGCAAGTAAGACGTCTCTCTCAACTGCTAGCCTCAAGAAGTAACCTAGTTTAGCTTTGAAATGAGTTTGATCATTTAGTTGATTATTAACAATGTCACCAGAAAAATTATAAATCAGAGATGACAGTACACCAGTAAAACTTTTATCAACTAAAGAACTACTTCTTGGCAAAATGAAGTTCCATTTGTTTCTTCAGAAGCCACATAATCTTATTTTCTTTGCAAAGTCATAAGGTTGATTGGGGATATGGTTGATGCTAGCAGAATATGATTATTATATACCTGAGCATTAGATATTCCCTCAAAGTTCAATGATATTCTGCAGATTTTGAAGTCCCAGTTGCTTGTATCATACTGGTCTTCTTGTTTGCTCTCCAGCATTATGGGACCCATCGGGTAGGGTTCCTTTTTGCACCTATCGTGATTACATGGCTTTTATGCATCAGTGCTATTGGTGTTTATAACATCTTCCGTTGGAATCCATATGTTTATCAAGCACTCTCTCCATACTACATGTACAAGTTTTTGAAGAAGACACAAAGCAAAGGTTGGATGTCCTTGGGTGGAATACTCTTGTGTATAACAGGTACAATAATACATACAGTGAACTGTGTTGTCTAGCCATATAACAACAGGAATGTTTTTCCCCTTTAGTTCTAATTTGTCAACATTTCAGGCTCAGAAGCTATGTTTGCTGATCTTGGACACTTTTCACAGTTGTCAATTAAGGTACATTGATCTGATTCTTTGTTTGCTGGGCGACAAGTATCTTAAATTTGCAAATGATATTTTCGTACATATTTCTTAATGAAGTCATACGCATAGCAACCAGAGATTTGAATCTGAAAATAATACTAGGTCCATCTATCATGAGATGCTATGGCTCATTATTTACCTGAATGCACTGGTCTCCTTTATAAGGAGAACTAGGGTTCAAATCCCCTCTCCCCTATTTGTTTGAACAATTGCATTATAGAAAAGAAAAATGAATGGGGACATTGAAGTGGAAGATAGGTAAATGAAGTTTTTGATAGTCATGTGTTTCTAATATTGCAAATGAAAATTAGAAGCATGATTAATATCCATAAGTAGGTTTACTTTAAAACAGAGTTTCAATTTGACTAGACCAGCTTCTCCTCTAGTATATTTTTATGCATGAAAAAACAAGACTTGCGTCAGTGTGTGTCCATGTTTTTTAACTAATTGACTAATTTATGTTCATATTATTATTCGTGGTAAATTATTACACAAACAATATCTATCAAAAACCACCACAATTCAAGCTACTTGTTTAACAAAAGGAGACTTTCCTGCAGATTGCTTTTACCTGTATTGTTTACCCTTCCTTAATCCTAGCATACATGGGACAAGCTGCTTATATTTCTAAGAATCATCATGATTATGGAAAAGCGCACCCAATTGGATTCTATGTCTCTGTACCTGGTACGTGCATTTTAGTGATCTTTAAAGTAATGAAATTTAACTTTTAGATTGGGGCTTTACAAATTTGAAGTGTTGATCATACTGTTCCAGATAAAATAAGATGGCCAGTTCTGGTAATAGCCATACTTGCAGCAGTGGTGGGAAGCCAAGCCATCATCACTGGAACTTTCTCCATAATCAAACAGTGTTCTGCTTTGGGTTGCTTTCCAAGGGTCAAACTTGTCCACACATCATCTAAGAAGCATGGACAAATATATAATCCAGAGATCAATTGGACATTAATGCTGTTATGCTTGGCTGTTACCATTGGTTTCAGGGACACTAAGCGCATGGGAAATGCAGCAGGTAGTTCTGTCCACATCAAAGTTTGTTTAGTTCTTTTTTAGCTTATAACACTCAAAAATGAGTTGTAATTATGATCTTGATGCTTTATAAGCTCTAATCACCATCATTCTTATAGCAACATCTTCTTCTTATGATCAGGTTTGGCAATTATAACTGGCATGCTTGTTACCACCTGTCTAATGTCTCTTGTTATAGTCCTATGCTGGAATAGGAGTATCTTCCTGGCCATTAGCTTTATATTCTTCTTCGGCTCCATTGAAGCACTCTACTTCTCAGCATCGCTCATCAAGTTCCGTGAAGGAGCTTGGGTGCCCATTGCCCTCTCATTTATCTTCCTAATTGTTATGTATGTTTGGCATTATGGCACACTCAAGAAATATGAGTTTGATGTTCAAAACAAGGTATCCATTAACTGGCTACTCGGTCTTGGTCCTGGTCTTGGAATTGTGCGGGTTAAGGGGATTGGTCTAATTCATACTGAGCTTGTTTCTGGGATCCCAGCTATTTTCTCTCACTTTGTCACCAATCTCCCAGCTTTCCACCAGGTTGTAGTCTTTCTCTGCATCAAATCTGTCCCAGTGCCACATGTTAGGCCTGATGAAAGGTTCTTGGTGGGAAGGGTTGGCCCAAAGGAGTACCGGCTCTATAGATGCATAGCACGCTATGGATATCGTGATATTCAAAAGGATGACAATGAGTTTGAAAAGGATCTTGTTTGTAGTATTGCTGAATTTATCCGGTCAGAAAGACCGGCTGCACGTGTTGTGGGAACGGAAGATACGGAGAATGGTGAAAAGTTGACAGTTGTTGGGACTTCATCATCAAATTTAGAAGGTATTAGATTGTGTGAAGATGATGGAAGCATTTCAGAAATGGTAGATGCTTCTGAGTTGAGGGAGATTAAGCCCCTGGAAATGCCTAGGAAGAGAGTGAGGTTTGTTGTGCCAGAAAGTCCACAGATTGATTTGGATGCAAGACAGGAATTAAGGGAACTGATGGAAGCAAGAGAGGCAGGATTGGCATTCATAATGGGGCACTCATATGTAAGAGCAAAGAAAGGATCTAGTTTGATGAAGAAAATTGTGATTAATTTTGGTTATGATTTCTTGAGGAGAAACTTTAGGGAGCCAACTTTTTCTTTGAGCATTCCTTATGCATCCACACTAGAGGTAGGGATGATCTACTATGTTTAATTGTGATTATCCAGTATAGCTTTGTATTTTGTGTTTTTCTGTTCTGCATTTGGGTCATTGTAAATGGTAGATCAAAGTGCTTGTTTTCTATTGCCCTCCCCCTCCAAATGCAAGGGCAAAGTGCTTATGAATCTAAGGTTTGACTTACATATGGCAAACCATGTATGGAAGACCGGCACAGCCATTTTGCAGTTTGAGTTTCAACAATCTATGTGTTACCTGATATTGAACCCGGCTTATACCAAAATGAAACCTTTTGGTTTCTTGACTTAAAAATAAAGAACAATCATTATAAAACTAACAGAGTTAATAATTATATTGAAATTAATAATAATAATAATAATAATAACAATTAAATTTTAAATTGGAATTCAATTAGAGTCTAATTTTGCGTCATGTGTCTCATCCAATTTAAATTTTAGAATTTTATGCCAAGTGAGTCAATTTAGTGTAAAAATTTAATTTCAATTAGAGTTTAATTTTGTGCTATGTGTCCCATCTAATTTAAATTTTTAAATTTTTGTACCAAATTAATTAATTTAGTGTAGAAAACGAGAGGTCCAATATAATAAACCATAAAAAATATAATCATATAACTAAAAAAAAAATTCAAATTTATATATCATCTATATATATATATATATATAAATAGGTAAAGTTTAGAGAAAATCAAATTAGAATTTGAAATTATAATCTAATTTTGCGTCATGAGTCTAAATTTATGTGAGGACTACACCATAATTATCCACTTAAACTTGTGCCATGTGTCTATTTAGGTTTTTTTTATCTTTGTGTTAAGTGAGTTAATGAGTGCAAAATACTAAGAATATAATATTAATGAATTATAAATTTTTAAAAAAATAATCACATATACTCAATAAAAATCACACGTTTCTCAAAAAATAAATAAAATAAAAATCACCACATAACAAAAATCATCACATGTTCTATCTTATTAAAAATTAGAAAAAAAAAATGATCATAAGTAGTATTAAATTTATGCAAGAATTTTAATATGTGAATAATTATGTTTACTTTAAAAAAAATAATTTGACTAATTATCTATATTTTATGATAAAAATTGTATTTAATTTTAAATGTATCTATATGTATGCATGAATGCATGTGTTACATGCTTTAAAAAAAATTAATTTGACTAATTATTTATATTTTTATAATAAAAATTTTATTTAATTTTAAATGCATTCATGCATTTGTATGGAGTTATATGTTATGTTAATAATAATTGTGGGGCCCAAAATTTGAGGTCTCAGCCCACTTTGTATTTAGGGCCCAAAGCCCAGGCCGAGGAGCCCTACTGCCAAGGACGCGCAACGAAAGCTCCTTAAAGGCCCAGGGATGTGGCCGAGGATGACTTTACGTCCAACATCTCACAAAAACGCTTGAAGAAAAGGACAGATTCAGTACAAGAGCAGCACGAAGGAGAAGGCTGCCAGCACCTTAATGTGGAGCCCAGCGCTTGACAAACCCATACTCATACCATGCTATCAAGCTTTTCCCAACCACTCTGATGTGAGGATTGACAAGACAAGTAACCACCCCGAATAAGGAGAAACGGACACGTAGGTGAAGAATGGGAAGGAAAGACTAGTATAAAAGGGAAGCTCGTTGCATTGACAAGGGGCGGCCCATAAACTAGGGGGGGAGGAGGAGGGACGAACCCATAAAAAAAGAAGAATGGCAAGGTTGGGACGCTCCTCGGACTAAGTTCGAGAAGATAAATTTTTCAAACCCCATCCGTGTAAGGCTTAGCCCTACAGGCCAAACCCACCTTCGTATGGGCTTCCATGAAAATCCTAACTAAACCGTTGCCCAACGACCAAGGTCTAGCCTTTCCAAACCCACTCTCTACAAATCATATTGTTTGGGCCCTTTACATGCAAGCCCAAGGTCACTCCCGGGCCGTTAAAAATCATGTCCTTACAATTGGCGCCGTCTGTGGGAAAGGCTTGCGCGTTGGCGCAGGTGGCGATGAAGTCAACTCTCTAGCAAGCAGAAGTTCGTGGGGTTTCCTCCATCTCCGGCGACATACAGTTTTTGCTTCGACAAAAACTTCTGCTAGGGGCTACGCCTTGCAATGCCAAGGGCGCAGGCATCTCTAGGGGCTTCTGGCCTCAAGCCAACTCTCCCTGTCCTGGTCTAGGGGCTTATGTTCGAAAAATAAATAAGTATAAAAGAAAAAATTACAAGTTTTGGACAGAACCAAGGCCTTGCATGGTCCTCGGACTCAAGCCTATGGGGAAACCAAGTACAGAAAAGAAAAAACTACAAGTTTTGGACAGAACCAAGGCCTTGCATGGTCCTCGGACTCAAGCCTATGGGGAAACCAAGTACAGAAAAGAAAAAACTACAAGTTTTGGACAGAACCAAGGCCTTGCATGGTCCTCGGACTCAAGCCTATTGGGAAACCAAGTACTTAAAAGAAAAACTACGTTACATGGACCTTAGAGTCTATCCGAGGAGAACTCCCCATTAACAGTTGGGTTAATCCCTACACTGAATGGATTCCCCAGTCTACCCTCGAATCCTCAGTACCAAAGGGATTGATGCAATATAGAGCAATATGCTACCAAAAACACAATTGAGGTCCCTCACTGCTCGGCTATCCTCTCGGATGAATTATTTAGAGTTTATCATTCTCGGACATTTGTTTAGCATGCATCGCACAGCGCTCGGCCGTTATCCCGGTTAGTTCCAAGAGTTTAATTTATTAAGGATTACCATTGTTATACTTGATAATGTTAGTAAGTTTAAACTAGTAGAAATCTGTTTTAAGGCATTTTTCTGCTCCAAGTATCATTAAAGGCAAGCTTATATTTAATATTCATGCACAAAGTAGTCGTTGCAGAAAAGAAAAGTATTTAGAAAGAAATAAACTCATCTTTTATTAAGACAAAGAAATAGTACAGTGTACAATGAAAAACTGAAATAAGCTTATACTAAAGCTAACTACGTAAGTAAAAAGAAAAAATACAAGAGAATGAAGATAAAGCCGAAGAAGAAGCACAGAGGAGAGGTTGGCTGCTGTTCCAAGATGCTGATTAAGAAAACCATTCCTCAATACTTTTACATGCCCATAACTCAGGCAGCCAAAGAACCCAACGTGGGGCCTGCACCGTTGAAGAAAAGGTGCAGAGAGCACCTGGCTTCAGGCTAGCGCCGCTGAAGAAAAGGTGCAGGGAACCCAACTTGAGGCCTGCACCATTGAAGAAAAGGTGCAAGAAGCCGGAAGTTGAGGAGCCCTCGCGAAAATTTGCCTGCGACAAGGCAGACGGAATTGATGGCGGAAATTCCTTCTTCTGACATACAAAAAATCTGGCATGACCAGAACCTGCTTCGGATTTTGACTGAAAGAGGGAGAAATATCATCTTCCCCCTGTCAAAACGAGGGACTGGCTTGAATCTGTGCCATCCTTGTCCGTACCATATCACCTTGAGGATTCGGTGCCTCTGAAGCGTGCGAAGACCTTTCATTCCCATCCACGCCTCAAACATCTTGCTTTGAGGCAGAATGGCACTAGAAATAGAGATCGTGAGTATGGAAGAAGAAGTATGATTCTGAAGGGAACAGGAGAGTTCATATGTAAGGGGAGTGACCCCCTACCCTATTTATACACAGAGCAAACTGGTGGCATTTAATTCACGCAAGTTTCCAAGGAACGCTACGGACAAAGCAGACTTGGCTCAATTTCCAACTTCGTCCACAGCCGTAGGATCTAAAGATCCTCGTGAAGGCGTGCCTCGAGTACCGAAGTGTCAAAGGACTCCGCGTGAGTGAAAAATAAAGGAGTGCCACCTGTTTTGACACGTCTCCCATGTAAATGAGAAAAAACACAAATACTAGTAGAGCACAGGATTTGAGCGAGCCATAACGGGGGCCTAACGTCATCAAAACCCTCCTCCCCAACTAAAAAGTCGGGTAGCAGGATTTTGAGGGGCTATTGTGAGGCCCAAAATTTGAGGTCCCAGCCCATTTTGTATTTAGGGCCCAAAGCCCAGGCCGAGGAGCCTTACTGCCAAAGACGCGCAACGAAAGCTCCTTGAAGGCCCAGGGATGTGGCCGAGGACGACTTTACGTCCAACATCTCACAAAAATGCCTGAAGAAAATGACAGATTCAGTACAAGAGCAGCACGAAGGAAAAGGCTGCCAACACCTTAATGTGGAGCCCAGCGCCTGACAAACCCATACTCATACCATGCTATCCAGTTTTTCCCAACCACTCTGACGTGAGGATTGACAAGACAAGTAACCATCCCGAATAAGGAGAAACGGACATGTAGGTGAAGAATGGGAAGGAAATACTAGTATAAAAGGGAAGCTCGTTGCATTGACAAGGGGCGGCCCATGAACTAGGGGGGGAGTAGGAGGGACGAACCCATAAAAAAAGAAGAATGGCAAGGTTGGGACGCTCCTCGGACTAAGTCCGAGAAGATAAATTTTTCAAACCCCATCCGTGTAAGGCTTAGCCCTACAGGCCAAACCCACCTTCGTATGGGCTTCCATGAAAATCCTAACTAAACCGTTGCCCAACGACTAAGGTCTAGCCTTTCCAAACCCACTCTCTACAAAATCATATTATTTGGGCCCTTTACATGCGAGCCCAAGGTCACTCCTGGGCTGTTAAAAATCGTGTCTTTACAATAATAAAAGCCAATATAGCGCAGTTTACTTTCATTTTAATTCCTAAAAGGATAAGTTAGTTGCTACCATTTTGTCCATCAAACTGAAAAGGACAATAATTTGTGTTTGCTTTCAATTGAAAATGACCTCTTTGGTGATGACAAATGTCTCATCTAATCACCCTCATCCTTGTAGATTGTTTTTTTTGGGTTCAACTCACCCCATCATATTTCTCCAAAAAAAAAAAAAAAATCACCCCATCAGGAATATATACACACACACATATATATATATATTTCTTATATTTTTATATATTATATATTGTTTGTAATTCTTTTAATTCATATTCTTTTATCATCCTAAAAATATTTGCTTTCTTTCCTAGGTCTCTCACGACTATTTTTCACATTTCTTTTTTTATCTCATCCTTATTAATATTGATGAAATATTATTAAAGATAGCAAAATGCCTCTATCCCGAGCAAATTTTTTCCATCTCAAAGAGGAGAGAAGGCACCGGGACGGGACACAATTATCTGACCCCATGCAATCACATTGGTAAATACGCTATTTTGTGTTTTGTCACGCAACTAACAATGCCTTCTTTTTTGCCGTCTTTGACATAAATCAAATATCATCTCCGTCACCAGCCGAAAACGGCTACCATTTTCCTGCAAACGACGGCTTTTTTTGTTTTTTTCCCCTTATTTGCCTGAACTAAACGACAGTATTATTTTGCCGTTTTCAACTACTTTCTTGCCAACTTGCCATTGGACCCAACCAAGTGGGCCCCAGTTGAATTCGGGCTACAGATTCAGCCCAAGTTAATAGAATCTATTCAAAGTCTGTGGGCCCAACGGTATGCGATTGGTTTACATGATCCAAGTTCACAGCTGCTTTACAAATAGAGCAACAGTTTATGCACAAATATTTACATGAAAGTTACTGATGTACTTACTGAATTATCATGTCACATTTTTCATAAAATTGCATCTTTTGAAACTTTGAAACTTTTCCTTTAAAAAAAGAAAAAAAGAACTTTGAAACTTGAAATCCAAGACTCCAACACCTAAACTTGTGTAATTGAAAATCCCAAAACTTGGAATTCCAAACGCCAAATCCTAAAATACAATATGGTAAGCCTCAAGTTTATTGATAATATAAATAGTCTGTTTTTAATAAAAATCCATAGATTTGTGAAAGGTTACTATATATGGAAAGAAAAGTTAATCAAGTACATTATGAATAAGTTTGAGCTTGTTCAATAAGAAAATAATCTAAACTTGAACATGTAATCTTATTTTTTATTTATTTATTTTTTGAGAAAATGGTAAGAAAATAATCTTATTTAGTAATGAGTTTGAGCTCAGTTTGTTTTCAAAATAAAACTAAATAAATAAGCTTGAACTTTTAATACACGTTAGAATATGAACTTTTTGAAGATAACCCCAAGATGTTAGTTAAATGTTTTGAACTCATAACCTATGAATCTGATGGCACCTTAAAAACTATTTGTTTGGCCCTTTTATGTGGATATTGGTAGACACATTTGATTTCCAAACTGCAAAGCATATAAAATAATAATGGAATCACATATTATATTATATTATCACATTAATTTGTAACTAACTGATAATAAAGTTGTAATTGACTAAGAGTTAAGTTACAATTGACCAAGCGTTAAAGACTTCGACTTGTGTGTTAGATGATGTGAGCTCGAATAGGTTTGCAACCACTTATTTTCTTTTTTTCTTTTTTTAAAGAACATTTAGAATTTAGAAATTAGAAAGTTTATGAAGTGGCACTATCTATCACCTCTAACTTGGTCATCGAGAAACTTCCGAGGACACAATGTCCAAAGAAGAAATTTTAAGTGCGAGGATTTTCAGCCACCATCCATGCAGCAAAGGCCAAAGAATGCCTGCTCAAGTTTATCTCTTCCCATTTGAAAGATGATATTATTTGGCACTTGGCACTAGACTTTGGCAAAATTAGATTTGGACCCTATTATTAATCCGAACCCAAAGAAAAAAAAAGGGTACGAGTATAAATATTTTAGATCCAACAAAAACAAGTCGACTTGAACTTAATCTGCTGAAAATGTCGGGTTGGGTTGACTTGTAGGTCACATGAGTTGACCTTTTTTTTTTAAAATACAAAATTTTTAATCTTTTTGTGTGCGCGCATATGCATGTGTGTTTCTTTTAGCTTTCTAATTCTATGTAAACGTATATCAGTGTATGTATACATGTTTCACATTTTCACTCTTTATTTCCTTTCTTTGTAAACGGGTATGTATATGTATACATGTTTTACTATATTCTTTATTTCCTTTCTTTTCTATTTTATTTTTCTTATCATAGAGAC
Source organism: Quercus lobata (assembly GCF_001633185.2). Taxonomy (NCBI): domain Eukaryota; kingdom Viridiplantae; phylum Streptophyta; class Magnoliopsida; order Fagales; family Fagaceae; genus Quercus; species Quercus lobata. The sequence goes on from NC_044905.1 coordinate 77,018,513, forward strand.
TCGGAGACTTTTTCTTAATGATGTTGACGCTTGAAGGTTTCATGTTAACGAACTCTGAATTGTTAAACTTAAGACTTCATGTATTAATATAAAATTTTATTTTTGAGTGCTTTGTTTATTTGTCCTCTTATCTGTATTGAAAAGAAGACAATATATAAATATATATATATATATATATTATCAAGTTTTTGAAATTATTTTTGTATGTGAAAAAATACTAGTCATACCAGATTCACCCAACCCTAAAAAGATCAGGTAAGCATCATATATTTGACAACCTGTTTATGATGACCTGTTTTTTATCTGAATCTAATTGACTCAACTCGTTAGCAAGTCTAGTTGGCACGACCCTTATTAATGGTTTAAGTCCTTTGCATATAGAGAAGCTCTGGCACAACTTCAGTAAACTTCATCTAAGAAATCTTAGGATAGTGGAAAAGGACCAATATATATATATATATATATATGGGATAATTACACTTTACCCACCAGTGGTTTGCCTCTAATTTGACTTGCCTACCCGTGGTTTCAATTTTGACACTTTACCCACCTGAGATTCAATCCGTTATTGCTCCGTAACCCACCTCTCTGTTTACCGTTACTCTAACACATTTTCTTTCAAAATCAAAACACAAAATAGATCAAACATGTTTGCCTTAATATTATCTTTTGGTTTAAATCTTGGTGAAGTTTTGAATAGTTGGATTTTCCCAGAAACAGGAAAGCATTTTCAAGTGGTTCCAGAGTTACTGCAGAAAGTATGGAATAATTGGGAGCTACGACTGCTGGTCCTTCTCAGTCTCACCTTGCAACTGTCTCTCTTTCACTTTGGCAGACAAAGAAGACATAATGTTAAAATAAGGATCCATATCTTTATGTGGTTTTGCTACCTCATGCCTGATTCAGTGGCAACAATTGCACTAGGTGTCATTTCTAGTAAAAACCGTAATTTTGGCAATAATAATCCTAAAGTACATAATGAGCTCACAACATTCTGGGCACCATTTATGCTGTTACACCTTGGCGGCCAGGACACAATCACAGCTTTCGCGATACAAGACAATCAATTGTGGTTAAGGCACTTTCTTGCACTAGTTGTTCAATCATGTGTGACATTCTACACCTTTAACACATCTTTGAAGGGCAACTGGCTTTCACTTCTTACTATTCCCATGATTCTTGTTGGGTTCATCAGGTATATAGAAAGGATATGGGTCATGCGATCAGCGAATAAACCTCCAATAGATGCTGATGAGATACCTCCATTACTCCGCAAACTGCCAAGACAGAGGCTGAGACCGAGACGGATGTGAGAACGAAGGAAATCATATGAACCCACAACCAAAACCACATAAAAATGTTCTTAAGCAATCAAAAACCCTAACTTTTTGATCTGTTTTGTGTTTTGATTTTGAAAGAAAACGTGTTAGAGTAACGACAGACAGGGAGGTGGGTTACGGAGTAGTAACGGATTGAAACTCAAGTGGGTAAAGTGTAATTATCCCTATATATATATATATATATATATTGACAAATTTTGAAATGATATGTTATGGTTAATATTAAATAAAATAGTATTAATAATGAATCTATGTAAAAGTAATATTATTGGCGAAAACCACATTTTTGTTTCTACATTTTCACGCGATTTCCACTTTAGTCCTTATCTTTTATTTTCATCACTTTTACTCCCTATCCTAAAAAACGCATTTCGTTTTTGTCCCTGTCATTATATCAGAGACGGAAAATGCACACGTGGCAAACGACAAAATTAATTAATATTAAAAATATTTTATTTTAAAATAAAATAAAATTTTAGTTATCATTTAATTATTTAAATAATAATTGTTCTTCATGTTCTTCCCCCAAGAACATCGTTGCCCAGAAAATAAGAAATTCAAGATTTTCCTCTCTTTTCTTGCATTTTTTTAGCATCCAAACAAGCAAAAACATATACAAAACCATGATCAAACTCAGATATTCTAACACAATCAACTAACAAAACCCAAAACACTTAATCAAAAAAAAAATAATAATAATAATAAAACAAACAAAACCCAAAACACGGTCAGATAAAAAACAAAATACCAAAACTCAAAGCCAATCCTCATCAATAAAATACACCAAAACACAATCATGAGCTAGTCAGATCAAACCACAGTGACCATCTGGGTTTAGAGAGAGAGAAGATCATATCTCGGTCAAGGTGGGTTCCAGCCATGGATCTTCAACCATGGGGTTTCGGCCATGGGTCTTTAGCCATGGATTTAGAGAAGATGAACATAAAATTTAAAATCCAGAAAATTTGAATTCAAACCCAGATTGGTTGAAACACAAAACTCAAAACCATATTTCAAATCCCCACACCACCAAAGCATCAAACACAAAAATCAAACCCATATTTTTGGCCCCCAAATACTAAATCCAAATCCAGATTTTCAGCCCCCAAACACAAAACTCAAAACCCAAATTTTCTTTTTTTCAGAGAAACCAAACAGAAACCTCAAATCCAAACCTTGGAGCCAAAACCAAACCACTTGCAACCTCATATTTGAAGCTATCAAATCCAAACGGAATCAATCTCAGATTTGCTGCTTTCTTCTTTCTCGTGTTTGCCTGGGGTGTGGATTTTAGAGGATAAGGGAGAGAGGAAAAGAGAGACAGAGAGGATGGGATTGTGTGGGTTTTAATGAAAAGGAGAGGATGAAAGACTGAAAAGGAAAAAGTTGTTCTTGTATATAATTTTTTTTTTTTTTTTGAGAAACATCTAGGTTGGTATTTTTGTTGTTCTTGTTCTAGATGCACTTAGATCTTGATTCATGTGGTTTTTGGTTTTTAATTATGTTTTTATTTTTTTTATTTAGTTAAAATTGATAAATTAGTTTTTTAAATTTAGATGCCGATGTGGCATTTTTTAATGCCTAATAACATTTTTTATTATTATTTCAATAGCCACGTCAGCTTTTAGTGTGCCAACAGTGCACTCCGTTTACTATGTGTGCATTTTCCGTCTCTGGTGTAACGGCAGGAACAAAAACGAGACACGTTTTTCAAGATAGGGAGTAAAAGCGGTGAAAATAAAAGATAGGGACTAAAGTAGGAATCGCGTGAAAATATAGAGATGAAAATATGGTTTTCGCCAATATTATTCTATTGTCAATGATTATAAAACAAATCTGAAAACTAACATTACTCCTTGAAGTGGAAAATGAATATTAGTGATTACTAAGTAATGAGTAGTGAGTGGAAAAATGTTGTATTTTTAAATATTGATAATGTTTTATTTTATTTTTTCTCTAAGCACTAAGTGATAACAATGGGTCAAGGACAGAGTATCAGGCCTTGGTGGAAAAATCTCTACAGTTTACATCCCTCTACCTTTATTCTCTCATTTAAAAATGTAAAAGCTTTTTCTTTAATAGTAATCATATAACTTTGATATGAATAGTCTTTCTCCTTCAAATATTTTCTCTTTTAAGTGACTTAAACCTTAATTATCTTTCAACCTATTATTAATCAATTCGATTGATGCTCTAATTTAAGAGAATAATACTAATATATTTTTCATCTTCAAAATTAAGAGTTAAATTTAGATAGAACTTGCAGTTTATCATTGCATCATTCTGTCTCATTTAACATTCAATTTAAACAATAATAAGATACATTGATACATACTTTCGTACAATTCTTTTAAATTGAGGTGTTAATCAAGCAAAATTAATTTTGAATATTATAAATAAAGTGAAAGATGGGTAAAAAAGTATGATTTTTGTATATTTTTTTTTCCTTTACATGTAATGCCTAATTTTTTTTTATTAATTTCTCTTGTGATAATTCCATAGTTAGGAGATGAAAAATTAACTTCTAAATATTTCTATTAAAAATATTAATTGAAGTACAAAACTTTAGTGACACTTAATATTGAAAGTAGTTTCTCAAAAAAAAAAAAAAAATATTGAAAGTAAATAATATGAATGGGCACCAGGAGATGCAATGATTGTGTAAACAAATACTGCATCAAATACAACTCGTGAGCTTTTACATAGGAGGCCCCATCATTTGATAGGGCTCAGATTTCAAAAGATTTAAAATAAAATGTCATGATGATAGGATAAAAGGGTATTACTAATTCTCATAGAATCATGATTGTTTGAGCCATCGTGAACAATACACATCAAGATTACACATGTAAAAAAGAAAAGAAAGATTTGTTTCTTTAGACCATCAATGAGAGGGACCAATAAATACAAAGATTCAAAGTACATGAAAAACATTCTTACAAAGAGAGAGAGAGAGACGTCAAACATTCTTTACATACGGCATAATATGTCACATGAGATCTAAATCAAGAGCACATGATAAGCTGAGGAAAAGAACAAAAAAAAGTACCCCAAATGAAACATAAAAAAAAGCATGAAAAACAAAATGTACAATACATTAATTAGCTCCTGAATAACTAAAGATTAAAGAGTAACAAAAAGGAGATTAAGGAAGCAACTGTTCTTGATCCTTGTAAACAATTTGGCTATAACTTTGCTTTCTTTCTAAGTCACAACCCCAAAGAGCCACATTATTGTTTGACCATCTTCTTCAACAGGTCCAAGACAAGAGAACACCTTGGATGTAATATTCAAAAACATAAAAAATTGTATAAATCAATAGTTAAAAGGGTCACCCTTATGTGAAATTACATCCCTACCCATGCTTAAAAATAATTTCCTCAATTTCAACTTCATGCATTAAGTGGCAAATATGACAGTTTCAAAAAAAAAGAAAAAAAAAAAACTATGGATATTAATGATTAGTCGGACTCCCCAATTACCAAGAAAGTAATGGATTCCAAGTGCCAAATTCAATTTGCCTAAAATAAAGTTAAAACAAAACCCAACTTGATTATTACAAATACTAACATTTTTTTAATACAAAACAAGGGAATATGATTCCCTCTTAAAGACTGTTCCTCCGACTCTTCAGTCTCACTCTATTCTGCCTTTACTTTCTTCACTTTGAACACAGCTGCCGTCTAGACCTTCCATGATCAATTGCTCACTAATCCCTTTGTGTCTCTTTCACTTTCTTTCTCTCTCAAAAGCCTTTGGTACTACTAATTAAAATGTAAAAAAAGAGTTGTCATTGGCCCAAAACACTCTCTGTGGGGTCTTTACTACTTAAGTGGGTTCCCAAAATGCAAAGCTTACACCTTCTAATTTGAGGCATTTTGTTTCATTGTTCTACATTGAACAAGAGCAACAATGAAGAGTAATTGGGTTCTTTTGGCTCTCATTTTTGTGGTTCTTTTTGGTGGGTTTTCTTCAGTTTCAGCCACGCCACCTGCAAGTGAGTAATTTGCATTCTTTTTCTTCTTTAAATTTACTTTTTCACATTGTCTGCTTCAAATTCTATCAAAGTTTCAAACTTTCATTACATTGTTGAAACATTTTCAGAAATTGTAAGTGGGGTTGTCTCCAATGTGGTCTCTGCGCTTGTTAAGTGGCTGTGGTCACTGAAATCCACCACCACCACAAAGACAGGTACGGATCTTTCACTGAGCTTACATTTTCTGTTTTGGGGTTTGTTTACATTGGGGTCTAGAGATTGTTCCTTGCATTGTTAAGGTTCATATGAGTAACATGGGATTATTGAAGTGAGGGGACTTGTGGGGTTTGATTTTTCAGCTGATACTTCTAGCCGTTCTATGATGAAATTTGAGGGTGGATATACGGTGGAGACAGTATTTGATGGAAGTAAGCTTGGAATTGAACCATACTCACTTGAAGTGTCTCCAACTGGGGAGCTTCTTGTATTGGATTCTGAAAACAGTAATATTTACAGGATCTCAACACCATTGTCTCGTTGTAAGTTACTTTTTGGCTTTTTTGCCCTTACAGTTTTTGGAATTTTGTTTTGATTATATTGTTTGTGATTTGTGCTTTGAGTTCTCTCAAATTTTGATTTATAAGTGTCAGTGTGTGCGCGTGCGTTATGGTCTTGATTTTGCTTGTACTAAAGTGTTTCTGAACACCCACTTCAAGTCTCGTGTGAAAAAGATTGCTGTTTGGTTAGGCCCTGTGCAAGTACTTAGCTTCAGACTTGGGACATCTTTTTCTGATTCCTTTCCTTGTTTAGCTTCAAACTTGATATGCTTTTGTATAGATGAAGCCTCCACTGTTGAAAGTACGATATACCTTTTAGTTTTAGTTTCTGCTGGGCCAACTTGATCTTTTTGGAGATATGCTGCTATCTTTCATTTTGAGACCAGCATTCTCTAAAGAACACTTATGCTTCTTTTTTACTTGTCTAATTGTCCTTTATCTTTTTTAACCAAATTTTAAGGCATTTGTTTACTTTTACTCATGATGGATGCCAAATTGCACTTTTGCTTTTGAAGTGTTTTCATTAGATGTTGGGGATATCAATCTGATGCAAACCAAATAATTTATGTTGTCTTAGATTTTTTAAATTTAGATTTGTAAAAAAGCTGCATTAATATTTATCCATTTCTCTTTCCGATAAAATGATCTTAAATAACTACTTTAGTTTTCTAAAATCTGATCAAGTTTCTTCTGTGTCATCTGGGAACTTGATATTTTCTTTTGATTGAACTCATTATTCTTCTGCATGCATAAAATGAATGAATGAATGACTTGCAGATAGCCGGCCCAAGCTGGTTGCTGGTTCACCTGAAGGGTATTCTGGGCATGTAGATGGGAAGCTAAGAGAGGCAAGAATGAACCACCCAAAAGGGCTTACAATAGATGACAGAGGAAACATTTACATTGCAGACACATTGAATATGGCTATCAGGAAGATAAGTGATTCAGGTAAATGTACATATTCAGGGGATTTCCATGGTTAAAGAATGAAATTGCTTTTATAATGATCATATTAAAGTTATACACAATGGTAGGAAGAAATTTTTCCTTCAAATATCACTTTTTTATCATATAGTTTTTGGTTTGACTGATCACTAACTAGTGGCCCTCCTCTCACCCCTATGAAATTATTCAGTGTGCTTGGTGTATTAAGCCCTCCTCCCACATAATGGTAGGCCTCACTTGTGGGTCCCACTTCTGGGACCCATCCTTATATGAGAGGGAGGTATAGTACACAGGTTTGTGGAATAATTTCTCCCCCCACTAACCAATTGCATGAAACTTGGCATATAAGGCACTTACCATATTCAAATTGACCTAATTAATATGATTTAGTATTATATTTTTGCAGGGGTTACAACTATTGCAGGTGGAAAATGGGGTCGAGGAGGAGGTCATGTAGATGGTCCAAGTGAAGATGCAAAGTTTTCAAACGATTTTGATCTGGTTTATATTGGAAGTAGCTGCTCTATTTTGGTTATAGACAGAGGAAACCAGGCAATTCGAGAAATCCAACTTAATGATGATGACTGTTCTTACGACTATGATGGTAGTTTCCACCTAGGTATAAGGGAAAAATCAACACTTCCCTATGTCATTTTTATTTTAAGATCATAAAGGTGTATAAGATGTGTTTTGACATTGCAGGGATAGCAGTGCTTGTTGCAGCTGCATTTTTTGGCTACATGCTAGCATTGCTGCAGCAAAGGGTGCGAGCAATGTTTTCTTCCAGAGATGTAAGTTATCCTAGGATATGTGTTTTCAATCTCTAGTTTTTAAATGTGTTGGTGATTGGAGAGATGTCACATAGGTATCCGTCTCACAAGTCTGAATTTCAAAAGATGTTCCAAATTATAACTTGCCAATCATGCTCTATGCTACTCCTTAAAGAATTAAAAAAAAAAAAAAAACAAAAACAAAAGGTCATACCTAGTGCACAAACTCCCACTTTTGTGTAGTCTAAGAGAGGTCATGATAGGTAGTCTTACCTCTAATTTATTAGAGAAGTTGATTCCTGGACCAGAACCTGCGACCTGTCATAGAAATCTAATTTACAATTTTACTACTAACTGTCATAGAATGGTTGTGAGAATTCATAATTTTCATTTTGGTTTCATGTCTTCTCGACCATCTGATAGAGCATGAGTCTTACACATATTCTACTCACAAATAAACCTGTATTCAACAATTATTTTTGCATCTTGGATGTTTCAAATAAAATACTTTTTTCTTTGTCATATTCTGAAGTGTTCTGAACATATTACAATGTTAACATGTGCGTCTGTTTTTTAATGTGTTAATTCCCCTGCCAAAAAAAGAAACTATTTAAAAATTTCCTCAAGTTAATTTTATACGTAGTCTAGATCCTAAGACCAAAATATCCTGGTGGCACCATATTTTAAATTGTTCACTATGATGCAAACAATCTGGATTTCTACTTCAGTGATTCTCTTTATAAAATGACCCTGACAAGTTTCATATTCTTTTATTGCAGGATCCAAGAACTACTATTAAGAAAGTTGCAGTTGCACCAGTGGCTCCATATCAGAGGCCTCCGAAATCAGTCAGGCCCCCCTTGATTCCAAATGAAGATGAACCTGAGAGACAAGAAGAGGGATTCTTTGGTTCACTTGGGAAGCTTGTCCTTAACACCGGTTCAACTGTAGCTGAAATATTTGGGGGACTATTTTCAGGCTCTAGAAGAAAGTCTGTCCACTATCATCAGCAGTACCAACAACTGAACAAACATCCAAATTCATGGCCCATGCAAGAGAGCTTTGTGATCCCAGATGAGGATGAACCACCACCAATAGAAACCAGAAACGCTACACCCAAAAGGACCTACCCTTTCATGACCAAAGATATGGAGAAGAGCCACCGTATCAAGCAAAGTCAGCCTTACTATAACGGATGGGATGGTGATTATCGCCAAGTTCAACAGCAGCAGCAGCAGCATATTCAGCAACAGCAGCAACAACAACAACAGCATCATCACAGGCACTTCTCATCCAGCCCTCAAACTTACTATGAGAAGAGCTGTGAAACAAATGAAATAGTCTTTGGAGCAGTTCAAGAACAGGATGGACGTCGTGAGGCAGTGGTAATAAAGGCTGTTGACTATGGAGATCCTAGCTATAATCAGTACAATATTCGGCCTCGATTGAATTACATGGGTTATTCTCAGGCCTATTGATCATCTACAGCTACATTTTATTAGAGGGCAACAAAAGAAGCTTGTAAACTTTTAGTATGTGAGATATGAAGATGGGATGGTTAAAAGTGGATGTGAAAGGCAGGCATGACTGTTTCAGGGTTATCGTTTTTATTTTCTCACAGGTAATGTCTTCCAAAATTTCCTTAGTAAAAGTACATATATGTAATATATACATCTGTTGGATGTGTATTTTATTTTAACTAGAAATTAAGAGGACCAAATCAGAGCTAGTCTTTTGCTTCTTTGAAATATCTTGTTCTAATCACAACTCCACGTTAAGAATTCTGCAATACAGCAAACTCATGCATGATGCATGGGTTAAAAGGGCATGTCACTGAGTGATAAAGTTTCCATCTCCTACCTACCTTAGGCATTGCTAGTCAAAGTTGTAAATTCATTTCCTTATGACCTCAATTCAATCTCTTGTAGGTAATCTAATAAGGTTCAAGCCCCCTTATATGAAGCTGAGTAAAAAGGTTAAAATGATTGTCCTAGTGAAAAGGAAAATGGTTGTTCCAGTCCAGGTCATGTATTTTCTTTAGAAAATTGTTGGCCTTGTAATTCTCTGCTTTCCAATTTGGGAAAAAGAGTAGCTGGCTAATTTTGAATATGGATAGGAAGCCATACTTGAAACGACGACAGGTTCAGCTGAAAATTAAAAGAAAAAATACAATGCTTCTTCAACTTGCTAAGGTGGAAGGTGGTAAGTTGTCGTTGAAAGATTAGTTATCACCACTATTATTATACGCCAACCATAATAGGTTATTTTAGTTGGGAAAAAAATTATGAAAATCTTGTGTCGATTTATTGAAAAAGAGTGTTCCCAAATTCTGTAATTTGTATCGAGTTGAATTATGGGCACAAAATAATTCCCCTGGATTTGAAAAAATCCTGAATGGGAAGACCATGCATAGAATTAGTGACTTCAGTAGACTATAGTATTAGGGATGGCAAAAACATCCCACCCCACTTGACTTGCTCCATCCCATGCGGACTTTTCACGCCTCAAAGAGGGTTACAAGGCTAAAATAGACAAAAAAATTTAGACGGATTGATGTGAATGCTCTTAGTAGACTATAGTATTAGGAATGACAAAAACATCCCACCCCACTTGACTTACTTTACCACATGGATTTTTCCTCTCCCAAAGAGGTCACAGGGCAGGGATAGGTTTTACTCGTCCTGCCCCGCCCCAAATACACACATTTTATTTGATATATTTTTAAATATAATTTAATCATTTCTATTCACATCTTACTTATAATTTATTTATTTTATATATATTTCATTATCATTTCCAAAAAAAAAAAAAAAAAAAAAAATTATCTCTTATTTTCTAGTAGAACTATTGTGGTTGCCATTTTCTTTTATATTTCATCTTTATCTCATCAATCTTATTAGAATTAGTAAAATATTTCCAACCCACCCCAATTTTGCCCTATGTAGATTTTTTCTGCTCCAAAGAGGAGACAAAGCAGGGGATGGGGCACCGATAATCCGGTCTCGGCCCTTCCCACCCCATTGCCATTTCTATACGGAAATGTTAGGCCAAATTTTCCTTTTGTAAAGCCCATTCCATAACTGGGTTTGTTTTCTCCAAGTGCGGCAAGGACGGGCTAGGCTTTGTTTACAAGGATCAATTGTTTGTCAGGCCTCATTTATAATCCCCCCTTCTCCTGTTTTACTGTGATATGATGAGATGTTATCATCTATACTTTTCCCCCCTAATTAAGTGAAAAGGAGAAAAATTGATGAGATTTAGAACTGTTAGTCCCAAATTAAAATGTTTATTTTAATTTTTTAGCTCATTGCTTTTTTGCTATTTTCTTATTATTATCTACCCATTTACGTTTTTTTTTTTTTTTTTTTTTTTTTTGAGAATCCATTTACGTTTTTTATGACACTTTAGCAGACCCCAATAACAACAACTTATTTTCATGGTACAAAACAAAAGAAATGGGATTGTGCGACAATGATCGTATTATTTCAGTGAGTCATATTCATTTGGCTTCTTCATGGCATGGTGGTAATGGCAATTAGCTGGGGTGGAATGGAACCCCCAAGTCTTGCGAAATTAATGAAAAAAAGAAAAAGAAAAGAGTATTAAGAGATTAAAAATAATTAAATAAATATTGGCAAGAATATTGTATGTTCAGGTTCTTGTATTTATATTAACATTGCGATCCAGTTGTTTCTGAATTTGTTGGCTGTATACCATTGACATTCGTGTATATACAATACAATTAGAAAGACAAACAAGTTCGATATATCAAAAGTAAAAGTTGTATAGAGTAAGATTTTGCCTCGTATCTCTCTCGGCTAATTGAATACAGATGAATAGAATACCTTTTGATAGGGCCTGTCCTTAACCCCAAAATCAATGGCTAAGATTCAATATTTCCATCCAACCGAATCTATATACATCTATCTATGTATTTTATTTATTTATATATATATATATATATATTTATATATAAAAGAAATATATGCACCTTTTTAAATGTGATCTTATAACATGAAAAATATTAAGGTTTTTAAAAATGATATGCAATCTCTTGACCAATCCTATAATTGTAGTTGCCTCTAAATCAACTTTTCGCATTGTTGATAAAAAAAAATTTTACTTTTGCTAGAGAATGTCGAATCTTTTATTTGCACTAGAATTTATTTATAGAGATTTGAAAGTAATATTTAATCTATTTATAGAGACATTCATAGTTACAAAATTTTAATCCTTTATGACTTGTTAAATTTAACCCTTGATTATTTTACCCTAATCCATGGCTATGTTAGAGAACTCCATTAATTGTTTTAAAACGATGCCGTTTGGGTTTGTAACATTAAAAAATGATATATAAATATACACATTATCACAATTGACTAAAACGATACGAGTCTATTACTTCAATAAAATATCAAACCTTTTTTTGCTTTCTAAAAAAATAAAAATAAAATAAAAAATAAAACCTTTCAAAATCTACATACGTATTGTGTGATAAAAGAATTATGTAACTTTCGCATGATATAGTTTTACTAGCAGTTGCAGCATTTTTACATGCCATTAACCTTTATAAATGTATAGAATCTCTCTAGAAAAAGGTGTTCTTTTTAAATTTAAAAATGGCTTATTTTTTGCAGATATAGTATAACACAATTATATTTGGTGACATGCATTTTTGGGTGAAATTTGTGCGTTACAAGAATTAGATTTTATTAAAACAATGTTTTCTATTTTTTTATATTAAAAATAATTAGAAACAAGAATGCACTAGAGTTTTCACTAACAAAAGCAAAGATGAAGCCCATTTGGGGTTGTAATTAAATTTTTGAATATTGGCTTTGTGTTGAATTATGTATAGATGATAATTAAGTGGTATCTAATTCTAAAGCTACTTTAATATGACAGAAAATTTTCAAGAATAAGAGTTAATATTGTTAGTATAGGATTTTAAAAAGAATCATCTCCAATATGTGAAGCGGCAAAAAAATAAACCAGCACATATTTTGGCAAAACACGCCAAAGAAATTGATAATTTTGTAACTTAAATAAAAGAAAATCCACCTGTTATTGAATCTGTTGTGATTCAAGATGTTTTGTATTTATTTTTTTCATGAATAAAGTTACTGTACTTCTCATTAAAAAAAAAAAAGAAGAAGAGAGAAGGACACAAACACACTTTGCCAGTTTATTGTCTTTTGTGTATATTTAGGTTGCGGATTTTATTATCTTTAAAAGTTAATTCAATATTAAAATTGATGTATGCTAATCAAAAGTTGTGGAATTGCAAGATGTTATATATTATGGTTTTAAAACTTATATATTTGGATGACAAGACTAGAATGCGCATTTTCATTAATGAAACAACATAATGAAAATTAAAAAGGAAAAGAAAAATGTTGCAATAGTACATTAATTTTTGCGTATGTGACAATTGATAGGCCAATTTGAAAATCGAAAGACAACGTCTAATCATCTACCATAAATTTAAGATTTTCATAAGAACCGTAAATTTCAACAATAAGTATTGCTTTTCTAGCAAAATTTCAAGAAAAGAATTTGATGTTGACGATCACAACAGAGGCTGGTCTTTTACGAGTAGCCAAAAGGATCCAAGTAACACATGTTTTGTTACTCTTGATGGGGCAGAAAACTAAAAGAATGAAGCTACCTTATTGGTTCCTTAAGCCCATTCCACCACTAGACTTGTTTACACCAAGCACCTTAAGATGGGCAATCCTGCTAGGTCTCATTTCGAAGGCAGGTCCCAGTTCAAATTTAAGTTGAGGGAGAGGTGTGTATAGTTGGGTTGAGAAATCATAAACCCAAACTTATCCGTATGTAGGAACCAACTCAACCCACATGAATCAGATTGGATCAACAAGATGGACTTAAATGCATCAAGCCTTGTAAAAAGAAATGAATTTTCACTTTTCATCAATTAATAATAATAAAAAAAAATCATAATTTACATAATATGCTTAAATTATATTCCAAATCCATATAAAATAATTCTCAAAATACCAAAATAAATATTGTTTGTTATTTTTTCTATTTAGAAAATATTGTTTCACACTCATTATTATACACTCTGTATCCATATTTAAAACATGAAATGGGTGATGTGTACGGATGATGTACACTTAATAATGCGAGAGAATTAATGTCATTTTCTTTTATTATCTATTGAGCCATGGCTCTATGACAAAACCGAGTAACAAGAATTCAAAGTGGTGCCCAATAGATACTCATTTAATGATTTTATTAAGAGATCTAAGGATACAATGATACTTTTTTCTAGCAAAAAAGAAAAACAAAACCAAACTTCTATGTTAAGTATTGGGCCTTGTGACACACTTATTATGCTGTATTTAAACCATGAAGAGTACTATTCTAGCTTCACCGGTGATTCATTCAATCTGCTCCATTAACAAATTAATGCCCATCTGGGTCACTTGGGCCAGAAGTCTTGATTCCCCAGAGGTTAAGAACTTCAACAAAATAATGATCCGTCCTTGATTGGCTTGGACTCATGGGCTTCATCATGGCATGGTGGTGGTGATGATGATTTGGTGCGTGCAAATTGCGGGCTTGTATGGTAGAGAATACCAAAGCGTAGCCTATGAAAAGAACTAGGACTAGGAAACGGCAAGCTTTGAGTTCTCTAGCCATGAAATGTAGTATTTCTTTTGTTGATAGATAAATTGCGATTTGGGATGTGAAGTTGGGTTGTAATGTTTGGTATTTATAGGGAGAGATGATAACTCGTAAATTTGTCTGTATTAATGGGAAACCATTGCTTTGAATGGAATTGGAGGAAATGTACGATTCAATTTTCAAACATATGAGGGAATGTATCTATGCTATGTTGGAAGCATGCAAGGAAACTCACAGGAAGAAAAAGAGAGGGGTTAAAGAATTGGGGTGGAAACTTGGGGTGCAATGAATAAGTCTGATTTTTGAAGAGTGAATGAACAATTGACTGAATTGAGGTGGAAAGTTAGGCATATCTTGAAGGAGTAATACACAAAACGTTTCACAATACTTTTCACAATAGTTGACATAACAAGTTATGATTGCAATAATATCATTTTCACATAAGTGTACTGTTGACACCATTTTTATTACTACTAGTGATTATGTTGTGCCGCCTCAAAAGAGTGAGAAAGCTAAGACCGGATAATTTGGAATTTAGACCGCACATGTTACATGTTTCAAACCAGGTAACTTGTAGAGTCAATGCTACTAACTTTGCATTTTTTTTTCCGTGCTTCTGTGTGTCTTTTAGTATCAAGTATTCAAGTCAATACCGAAAACTGCTCTAACAACTAACAAGATGTTGATTGCCAAAGAATAGGCGTCAATGTGTCGTCATTATTTTTTTTTTCTTTGCTAAGATTAAGTGTCAAAAGACTCAAAACTGTTAGGTTATGTTTGACAATTGCTTTTTTTCCCCCATTTTTCTATTTTCAAGAACAGGCTTCTTTTTTTGGAATATATGTAAGATTTGATAGCTATAATGAGGCCACAAGAGAAGGTAGACTTGGATGTTTTGGAAACATCAGAAAATGCCAATTAATTGAATTATAAGATTCTTAACAATTATATACATACATACATATATATATATATATATATATATTGTAAGGACACGATTCGTGACGAACCTAATAGTGTTGGGTTCGCACGGGAAAATGCCCAAACAATGTCATTTGTAGAGCATGGGTTTGAAAGGCTAGGCCTTAGTCACCAGGCGGTGGGTTTTTCATGGTGTTCATACAAGGTTAAGTTATCTTCACCCCTAGAGTCTTTCTCCTGGAGGTGGGCTGGGAGGCTCTGGTTTTTGGCCATTTTTCCCAGTCCCTTCTCTAGGTTACTGATTTTTCTTTTTATACTCGCCTATATTCACTGTCCTTCGTCCACGTATAGGGTCAACATTTCCAAGGCTGATATTTGTCCCATCAGCCATACCCAAAGTCGTTGGGGGTGGTTCTAAAAGCCAAAGAATGCGGCTATGTCAGTTTAAAAGTATTGAATGGCAGTAAGGGCAGCTTTCCCTAGATATTTTAGATCTTTCTTCCAAGTTTCAGTCCTATACCGTTTTTACCCCTCTTTCTGGGGGGGAACTTTGGGTCTGCCGAGAACTGAACTGCCCTTGGTGGTATCCAAAGGCTATCTTGTCGAGCTTGGGCCATAGCCCTCCTCGGCTTGGGCCTTTGGATTCTCCCCGGGTAGATGGGCCTGGCCCATAAATCATTTGGGCCCCACAATAGCCCCTCAAAACCCAGCTGTCCGACCTCTTGGTTGGAAAGGGGGGTTTTGGTAATGCCGAGCTTTTATGATGGCTTCTTTAATTCGGCCCTTCATTAATGCTGACGGTTTTCCATCTGTCCAAGAAATATACTGATCTACGAGGCGTTTTTTGATTTTACTCCTAACGCGTTCTCGTCGTTTGATTATTCAAAACACGCTTTTAATGACTTCCCTTTACGAGACTCACTTACATTCGACGGTTCGTCTGATGAGGCGGGGAAATGGAACGAACACATCTTCGTTTTCAGATTCTTTTGGAAACCTGAACGAATTTAATGCCTTCCGTTTTGCCCTTCCTATAAGAAGACAAGTAGGAGGCTATCACTTTCGTGCAGAGACCCTTTTATCTTTCTGAGATTTGAAACCCTTTGTCTCCCTTAGCGTTTACTTAACCCAGTAGTTATACACTAAATCACAGTACACTCACCATAACAAATGATGAAGAAACCATACCCCTCCTCAAAGCGTCATGTTCTAATAAAACTCGAAATGGCGCGATCAGGGCAAGGATGGCGGAGGCTTAAGATTCGTCTTACCTTCCTTTCAGCCAAAATCCGAAGCAGGGACTCGTCACGTCAAACTTTCGGCGTGACTGAGTCGAGAACACCCATCATCAGTACCAACCGCTCTCTCATGAGCATACCTAATATGGCTCCAGTGTGTTGGGAGTCAGGATTGAGGCAGGGACTAAGTGCCCCTGCTTCTTCCTCTCTTCGTTCACTGGCGCCTCCTTTTACCTCCCTTTCTTAGTCTTCCCAGCACCAGTTCCATCCTGGTGCTTTTCTTTCTCCCTCTTTTACTCATTTTTCTTTCTTTTCATCTCTTCTCTCTTCTTCTCCTCCTTCTTTACTCATGTCCTCCATCTTCCTCATTCATCTCCTCCATCTTCTTCTTCCTTCTCCTTCAAATTCTTCTTCCTTCTCCTTCATCTTTTTCCAAAGAAGGTTCTTCTTTCGATATGAGCAATACTGAGGCAGAGATTGGAGAGACTTCGAAGAAAAGTTTAAAAGACACCTGGCTGTTTACTTATCTGTACTGCGAATGTTAGTGTTGCTTCGGCAGCTCACCTTTTGTATAGGCTTGTTTGAGCCCCTCTTTGTACGTTGTAATAATTCTTCATATTAATAAAAATTGTTGTTATTTTACTTCGCATGTTCTATCTTTACATTTTCGAAATAATAGCGCAATGCAAAGATATGCACCCTTGTGAATTCTTTTTATTTTTAAACCATGACCGACGTCTAGGACCAAAGTCCTAGTTGAGTAAAAAAGGTCTTGCTCGGTGTTTATAAAAACAATCCGGTTTAATAATACTGAACTAACCGAATGATACTTAGGGTTGAAACTCCCATTAGGCAGGAAAAGAAAAAGCATTATGATGAGCCTACCAAGTCGGCCCGGCACAATACCGCCGACCTTAGAATACACTACTTGGAGCCCTAATCTTTTATCGAAGAAAAAGGGCGTTGTTATGAATTTGCAAGTGCTGTTCGGCGTAATCATATAGCATTTAAATAAGTGCCACATAGGGCCAAAATACTTGCTAAGAAAAAGATATCACCACAACTTTAATAGGATTGTTTGGCACAACAACGCCGACCTGAGAAGAAGGATACTTACCCCAAAACTAGCCGAGATGGTAATTAACCGCTCGATGTGGTATAGGAAGTAATCGTCCGAGGAAATATCACCCCCAAAATGAACAACCCTCTTGGGCTGCTGAAGGGTGGAGTGCCCCACCATTATCCTAACACTTTATTGGCCTTAACATTTTATAGTATTTGAGCCGGGAACTTTCCCCATCCGAGCAGTTATAAAACTTGTAATTTTTCTCTTTTTTTTTTTTTTTACTTGGTTTCCCCATAGGCTTGAGTTCGAGGACCATGCAAGGCCTTGCCTCTGTCCCTAGGCCCCCATGTAGAACAGGCCTGGGCCGCGAATTTATTGGGCCCACAAATTAAGGGGTATTTCCGTAGTCTTAGGTCACGCGGTACTTTTTGGCATCCCAGTGTTCGAGGTGCGCCTTCACGAGACTCCTTTAATCCCAGGGTTGCAGACGGCGTTGGAAATCGAGCCGGAGACATTTTGTCTGTAGCGTTCCTTGGGATGCTGCGTGAATTAAATGCCACCACCTTATCTTTTTAAATAAATAGGAGAGAAAGTTGCTTTACCTACGCATAAATCCTTCAGTTTCCTCCCTTCGTACATCATGTTTGAGGCGAGGGTTGGGGAAAAGGAACTCTCTCCGCCACAAAGGCGCCGTATCCTCCTGAGACTCAAAATAGTGAGGTACGGGCAAAGGAGGCATAAATTCAAGGGAATATTCCGTTTCGACAGAGGGGAAAGAGCGTTTCTCCCTCTTTTAATCAAAATCCGAAGCAGGTTCTGTTCATGCCAGAATTTTGGTGTGTCAGAAGAAAGATTCTCCGCCACCAGAACCTCTGCCTTGTTGCAGGCAAATTTTTGGTGAAGGCTACTCAACTTCCGGCTCCCCGCACCTTTCCTTCAGCGGTGTGAGGCTCAAGTTGGGTTCTTTGACTGCCTGAGTTATGGGCATGCAAAAGCATTGAGGAAGAATAAGGTCTTGAAGCAGTAGCCAACCTCTCCTCTGTGCTACCTCCTTGGCTTTATCTTCACTCTCTTGTATTTTGCTTTACTTACGTAGTTAACTTTAATGTAAGCTTGTTTCAGCTTTTCATTGTACACTGTACTGTTCCTTTGTCTTAATAAAAGATGTGTTTATTTCTTTATACATACTTTTCTTCTCTGCAACAACTACTTTGTGCATGAATATTAAATGTAAGCTTGCCCTTAATGATATTCCGGGCAGAAAAATGCCTTAACACAGATTCCTACTGGTTTAAACTCACAAATATTATCAAGTATAATAATGGTAATCCTCAATAAATTTAAACTCTTGGAACTAACCGGGATAACCGCTGAGTGCTGCGCGATGCATGCTAGACCAATGTCCGAGAACGATAAACTCTAAATAATTCGTCCGAGAGGGTAGCCGAGTAGCGAGGGACTTTGATTGTGCTTCTGGGTAATATATTGCACCGTATCGCATCAACCCCTTTGGTACTGGGGATCCGAGGGTAGACCGGGGAATCCGTGCAATTAAGGGGTTAACCCAACTGTTAACGAGGAGTTCTCTTCGAATGGATTTTAGGGTTTATGTGCCATAGTTTTTTTTTTTTTTTCTTTTTAAGTAGTTGGTTTCCCCATAGGCTTGAGTCCGAGGACTATGCAATGCCTTGGTTCTGTCCAAAACCTAGTTTTCCTCATCCAGGTAGTTGGTTTCCCCATAGGCTTGAGTCCGAGGACTATGCAATGCCTTGGTTCTGTCCAAAACCTAGTTTTCCACATCCAGGTAGTTGGTTTTCCCCACAGGCTTAAGTCCGAGGACTATGCAATGCTTTGGTTCTGTCCAAAACCTAGTTTTCCTCATCCAGGTAGTTGGTTTTCCCACAGACTTGAGTCCAAGGACTATGCAATGCCTTGGTTTGTCCAAAACCTAGTTTTCCTCGTCCAAGTAGTTGGTTTTCCCACAGGCTTGAGTCCGAGGACTATGCAATGCCTTGGTTCTGTCCAAAACCTAGTTTTCCTCATCCAGGTAGTTGGTTTCCCCACAGGCTTGAGTCCGAGGACTATGCAATGCCTTGGTTCTGTCCAAAACCTAGTTTTCCACATCCAGGTAGTTGGTTTCCCCATAGGCTTGAGTCCGAGGACTATGCAATGCCTTGGTTCTGTCCAAAACCTAGTTTTCCTCATCCAGGTAGTTGGTTTCCCCATAGGCTTGAGTCCGAGGACTATGCAATGCCTTGGTTCTGTCCAAAACCTAGTTTTCCTCATCCAGGTAGTTGGTTTCCCCATAGCTTGAGTCCGAGAACTATGCAATGCCTTGGTTCTGTCCAAAACCTAGTTTTCCTCATCCAGGTAGTTGGTTTTCCCCATAGGCTTGAGTCCGAGGATTATGCAATGCCTTGGTTCTGTCCAAAACCTAGTTTTCCTCATCTAGGTAGTTGGTTTCCCCATAGGCTTGAGTCCGAGGACTATGCAATGCCTTGGTTCTGTCCAAAACCTAGTTTCATCCAGGTAGTTGGTTTCCCCATAGGCTTGAGTCCGAGGACCATGCAATGCCTTGGTTCTGTCCAAAACCTAGTTTTCCACATCCAGGTAGTTGGTTTCCCCATAGGCTTGAGTCCGAGGACCATGCAATGCCTTGGTTCTGTCCAAAACCTAGTTTTCCACATCCAGGTAGTTGGTTTCCCCAAGGCTTGAGTCCGTGGACTATGCAATGCCTTGGTTCTGTCCAAAACCTAGTTTTCCACATCCAGGTAGTTGGTTTCCCCATAGGCTTGAGTCCGAGGACTATGCAATGCCTTGGTTCTGTCCAAAACCTAGTTTTCCACATCCAGGTAGTTGGTTTTCCCACAGGCTTGAGTCCGAGGACTATGCAATGCCTTGGTTCTGTCCAAAACCTAGTTTTCTCTTTGTGTGGGATCTTGGCTTTAGGGGAGTTAGCTCCTCAGCCAAGCCCCTAGAGTTTATCCATACGATTAATGCTACCAAGTGCCTAGTTTGCTCTTTACGGGGGACCTTGGCTTTAAGGGAGTTAGCTCCTCAGCCAAGCCCCTAGTCAAGAAACGTAACCCCCAGCAGAATTTTATACTAGAACTCTATAACAAATGGTTAGAAATAACAAAGAAACTCTATCGACCCACCGCCTATGCCAACACACAAGCCTTTCCCACAGACGGCGCCAATTGTAAGGACACGATTCGTGACGAACCTAACAGTGTTGGGTTCGCACGGGAAAAGGCCCAAACAATGTCATTTGTAGAGCGTGGGTTTGAAAGGCTAGGCCTTAGTCACCAGGCGGTGGGTTTTTCATGGTGTTCATACAAGGTTAAGTTATCTTCACCCCTGGAGTCTTTCTCCTGGAGGTGGGCTGGGAGGCTCTGGTTTTTGGCCATTTTTCCCAGCCCCTTCTCTAGGTTACTGATTTTTCTTTTTATACTCGCCTGTATTCACTGTCCTTCGTCCACGTATAGGGTCAACATTTCCAAGACTAATATTTGTCCCATCAGCCCATACCCAAAGTCGTTGGGGGTGGTTGTAAAAGCCAAAGAATGCGGCTATGTCAGTTTAAAAGTATTGAATGACAGTAAGGGCAGCTTTCCATGGATATTTTAGATCTTTCTTCCAACTTTCAGTCCTATACCGTTTTTACCCTCTTTCTGGGGGGGAATTTTGGGTCTGCCGAGGACTGAACTGCCCCTGGTGGTATCCAAAGGCTATCTTGTCGAGCTTGGGCCATAGCCCTCCTCGGTTTGGGCTTTTGGATTCTCCCCGGGCAGATGGGCCTGGCCCATAAATCATTTGGGCCCCACACATATATATATATATATATATATATATTGGTGGTAAAATTAACAATTATATTTTAATGTTGTTTACCATCATATAATGCTATTAATTTTGTAGTTGCACGATTTTCCTGGCCCAAATTCTATTGATCAGGCCCTAGCCCAAAGCGCAACCCACAATAAATATTTGTAGAGGATGGGTCAAAGAACTTGATCTCAGTGAGTCTATTCGGTCTAATGCATGGACAACATTGTTGCAGAAAATAAAAACACCAGAATGGATCTCTCACGTATAAGTTTATTTCTTTAGTTCCTCATACAGAATTTTTCCTCCACTTTTCTAAGGGACTCCACTACATTATATAGTCCCCTTCTCTCATCTCAACCCTACACTTGTTGACCATCTAAGTACCTACTTGAGTGGCTGTCCCATCAGACGCCTTCATCTCTCCCCATGTGAGTTGCAGAGGCCAAGGCGGTACTGTTCAGGGGTCATTTCCTCATTAATGCGGCCAAGAGGATGGTTGGGGCGCAATTAATGTGGTGGTAGCTCTCCATGGGATATTTTGGATTTTATTCATTTTATATGTTGGGAGGATGAGCTGAAGTGGCTGGGGAGAGTTCCTCGTCTGGGCTTCGTGATGTCCGAGGAGGAGTTACTCCTCGGACAGGTTTCCTTGGCGTTTATTGGGATTGAGTAATGTTTCATACGGGGTTTCTCTTCGGGCAGGACGCTCCTCGGACGGGCCTGAATTTGGAATAGCCCATTATTTCTGGGCCGGGCCCCACATTAGCCCCTCAAAACTCCGGTTTCTATCTCCCTCCGAGGAGGAAAAAACGGGGTTTTGATATTTGGGAGAGGGTGGAAATAAGGAGAGCGTACGGCGCGCGTGTGAACCGTTACTTTTTGACGCGCTACAATTTACGAGGCGCGGCCATTAACTTCCGGAGGCGTTATGTTCCCTCATCCAACGGTGGGGTGTAGATCGAACGGCCATCGTTTTTTCTCGCATTTTTAGGCAGGAGTGATTTTTTCTCTCTCCTCCTGGCTATTTAAGACATCAGAGGGGTTCAGTTCCTTCTTTTTATCTGCGTTTCATAAGTCTTAGAGGCTTCTAGAGAACTCCGTCGAACCCCAGAGATCCACGAACACTTGTGTCCGTTACGCCATCGTAGCCGTTCTTGTGAAGCGTTTCGTCCACGAGAGATTCCCAGGCGCCTCAGTGAACGTTTTTGTGAAGGTACCTGTACATTTCGTTCATCTTGCTGTTTCAATTTCCTCCTCGGACTCTACTTTTTTTTCTGAGTCTTTACTTTTGTTCTCCGGTTCAGTCCAGATGGGTAGATTTGAGAAATTAGTAAACACCCCCGCCACTATGGAGGCCTTTAGGGCTAAATACCACATTCCCCCGGGGGTTGGGCTGCGGTACTGTCCTCTTGAAGGAATATTGACAGATAGGCGTGAGGGAGAAGTCGTTATCCCCATGATTGCTTTCATAGAGGGATGGATGACACTTCCCATGCGTAGGATTACAAGGGAGTACTTGTTCAACCATAGGTTGACGCCGTACTAGTGTGCCCCGAATATGTTCAAGATACTAGGCTGTGTAGATGTCTTAAACGAGCGGATGAATCTAGGCCTCACTTGGCATGATGTGGTCCATCTGTATGAATGTCACCGCATCGGGGAGGATGGGTACTATCTTAAGTCCCGGAACGAGGATGTTAGGTTGATCTCCTGTCTCCCAATATCCAATAAGACCGTGAAGAATGACTTCCTTATTGCTTCTGGGGAGTGGTTTGACGGTATTCATTGTCCAACTCGGGCAGGAAACCCAGGTGCGGCGTTTTTAGGATCGGTCCTTTTTTCGGGGAAGGATTTAGTATTGGGGGGTTATCATATATATTTCTTTGTTTTCCCTGTTATTGGAAGATTTTGTGAACTGACCCTATTTTTCTTGGTCGTTTGCAGATAAGGCT
This sequence comes from Quercus lobata, assembly GCF_001633185.2. Classification (NCBI taxonomy): domain Eukaryota; kingdom Viridiplantae; phylum Streptophyta; class Magnoliopsida; order Fagales; family Fagaceae; genus Quercus; species Quercus lobata. The sequence goes on from NC_044905.1 coordinate 77,041,763, forward strand.
CACGTTGCTCCTCGGATAAACTTTGTGAACGTGCCAGCGTTGAACTGCCTTCTTAGGTCAGAGATCTACGTTTCCGAGGACGGGCAGTTGCGTGCTGCCCATCTAGTTCTGGGCTATCAACCTTTGAGCAGCGCTTTCCAGGCTATCGGTCACGCCATAAGGGCTGGTAGTCCGAGGTTGGCTAGAATTGACGTGTCCCGGGACGGGTTCTTAGCCGAACACGATCTGCCACCAGTTGTGTTGCCCGGTGTTAGAGATCCCTACCTGGTCGAGCAGCTACCTCCGCCGAACGAGCCCGGTGTTGCCGTTCATGCTGAAGAGGAGGCTGAATCATCTCGTCTTTCCCTTGAGGACGAAATAGACGAGTTTCACTTTGAGGAGGAAGTTCAGCAGACCCCCTTGGTGGAACTTTTCGATCCTGAAGGAGAGCGGGATCGACACTCTGCAGTAGGTGCCCCTCCCATTGTTCTGCTCGGACGATACTTCGGACGAAGAGACACAGCCAATGGCAGGAAAAGGAAAATCCCTGAAGGAACTGATGGCCTCCCGAGGGAAAGGTTAGTCATCGAAAGGACCCTCCCCCTCAAAAGCCAAAGCCCTTCCTCCTGTGGTCCCTCAGGGCGTTTCCGAGCCTGGCCTTAAGGTTAATCCGGATTTGAAGAAGAAAAGGCCGGTTGACATCCCCGAGGAGGGTGAGGTGGTTGCTCAGCCGACCAAACAGCAAAAGACCACCCGTGCCCCAAGGAGCAGACGGGGCAGCTCCTCGGAAAGGCGGGACGAGGAGGACACTGCTGAGGTGCGCGTCACTCCGCGCACATGGAGCCCCAAGTTGGAGCTGGATGGGGTTGCCATCCCCTATAACACCTCGGTCCGTGAATACAACCGAGGCCGGGCTGGGTACGTGGCCGAGGCCCTAGAGCAGCCCCTGCTCCTTCCTCGAGATATGGAAGCTTATAGGCGATTCTCTCAGCTTGAGCTCTTCCTATCCCTCAAAAGGGATCTTGCGATGGTAAGCAATCCTTTCACAGTTTCATTGGTTTATTTGACCTTGTTTGATTGAAGCAGTCTTGTTTCTTTTGTAGATTACCCAGCAGGTATTTGTGGCTGAGGAATTTTGTCGCGGTAATAGCAACATGGTTGAGGTCGAGAACCAAGCTCGGGCGGAGGTGGAGAAAGCCTTGGGGTCCCTCAAGCATGATCACGCCGAACTCATGAATAAGTTCAAGGACTCGGAGAACCAGCGCAAATTTGCGGAGTCTGGTTTGAAGAATGCCGAGACTCAGGCAGAGGACCAGCGCAAAGAGCTGTTCACGACCCAGCTTAACCTTGCCACTGAGAAACAAGCGGTGCAAGACCTCAAAGTTGCACTGCGAAAAGTTGAGGACGAGCTGCAGCGGGTCAAAGAGGAGGCACAGCTGATCCGAGAAGCTACAGAGGCTGAGAAGAGTGCCGCTCGCCAGCTCGGGGCCGAAGAGACGGAGGCTAGGCTATCCGAGGAGATCCCCGAGGTATGCCGGGAGTATTGCAGCATCTCATGGGTTCGCGCCCTTGATGCCGCAGGAGTTCCTGCCGATTCGGCGCTGAGACAGCCCGAAAGCATCTTCTACCCTCCAGAGATCCGAGAGCGTCCTGAGGGTGCCCAAGCGATATCCGAGCAGGAACCGATGGAGCCCGAAGCCATCCCTGTGCCTGATATGGCGAAGGGTCCTGCCGGGGACTCTTCCATCGAGGTTCCTCCCCCTCAGCCCGAACAAGCAGAAGATCCCCCTACTAAGGCTTAGCTTTTCAGTTTCTTAGCTCTCTTTTTTTTTATGAGGGTCGTCCTAGTTTTTGATCATTTTGTAAGGACCTCTCTTTTTGATGAACTCGGCATACTAATATTAATATAAAGTGCTCGCTTTGCTTACTTGGAATGTATGTTAGTAACATTGTTTTTTGAACACTTGCAACGATGCGGATATGTGTGAATGGCAACAGAAAAACGGGTTTTTGAGCTGTCCACTTGTGGGTGGCAATGGTGCCAAACTGCGCGCCCGTGTTAGGATGATTTCCTTTAAGTAATAATCAACCAACCTATCATGAGTAATAATTTCCACTAAGTCCGTGGTCCGAGGAACCATGCGTGACTTTAGGTTCTGTTTAAAACTATGAGTAGTTGTTTTAAGTATTAATTTCCCCTTAGTCTGTGGTCCGTGGAGCCATGCAGAACTAGGTTCTGTTTAAAACTTATAAGAATCGTCATGAGTAATAATTTCCCCCAAGTCTGTGGTCCGAGGAGCCATGCAGGACTTGGGTTCTGTTTAAAACTATGAGTAGTTGTTTTAAGTATTAATTTCCCCTTAGTCTGTGGTCCGTGGAGCCATGCAGAACTAGGTTCTGTTTAAAACTTATAAGAATCGTCATGAGTAATAATTTCCCCCAAGTCTGTGGTCCGAGGAGCCATGCAGGACTTGGGTTCTGTTTAAAACTATGAGTAGTTGTTTTAAGTATTAATTTCCCCTTAGTCTGTGGTCCGTGGAGCCATGCAGAACTAGGTTCTGTTTAAAACTTATAAGAATCGTCATGAGTAATAATTTCCCCCAAGTCTGTGGTCCGAGGAGCCATGCAGGACTTGGGTTCTGTTTAAAACTATGAGTAGTTGTTTTAAGTATTAATTTCCCCTTAGTCTGTGGTCCGTGGAGCCATGCAGAACTAGGTTCTGTTTAAAACTTATAAGAATCGTCATGAGTAATAATTTCCCCCAAGTCTGTGGTCCGAGGAGCCATGCAGGACTTGGGTTCTGTTTAAAACTATGAGTAGTTGTTTTAAGTATTAATTTCCCCTTAGTCTGTGGTCCGTGGAGCCATGCAGAACTAGGTTCTGTTTAAAACTTATAAGTCATGAGTAGTCTGTGGTCCGATGCAGGACTAAAACTATGAGTCCCCTTAGTCAAGTGCTAGGTTCTGTCTTATAAGAATCGTCATGAGTAATAATTTCCCCCAAGTCTGTGGTCCGAGGAGCCATGCAGGACTTGGGTTCTGTTTAAAACTATGAGTAGTTGTTTTAAGTATTAATTTCCCCTTACTCTGTGGTCCGTGGAGCCATGCAGAACTAGGTTCTGTTTAAAACTTATAAGAATCGTCATGAGTAATAATTTCCCCCAAGTCTGTGGTCCGAGGAGCCATGCAGGACTTGGGTTCTGTTTAAAACTATGAGTAGTTGTTTTAAGTATTAATTTCCCCTTAGTCTGTGGTCCGTGGAGCCATGCAGAACTAGGTTCTGTTTAAAACTTATAAGAATCGTCATGAGTAATAATTTCCCCCAAGTCTGTGGTCTGAGGAGCCATGCAGGACTTGGGTTCTGTTTAAAACTATGAGTAGTTGTTTTAGTAGAACGGCCAGTAGCGGACATTAATGAAAGAAAATATATGCCAAACCATTCTCATTAATAATAATATCTTTTGAGGTTATTTACATTCCATGGTCGAGGTACAGCTTTTTCATCTAAATCTTCTAGGTAGTAGGCGCCTATTCCGGCCACAGACGTGACACGGTATGGCCCCTCCTAATTGGGCCCCAACTTGCCCCAAGAGGGGTTTTTTGCGCTCCCAAGAACCTTCCTCATCACGAGATCACCTGGACCCAGGGGCCGCAGTTTGACGTTAGCATCATACCCTTGTCTCAGCTTTTGGTGATAATGGGCCATATGAATCATAGCTTTTTCCCTTCTTTCTTCGGTTAAGTCTAGACTATGTTCTAGTAACTTATCGTTATTGCTTGGGGTAAACGATTTAGACCTCAATGTGGGAAAGTTGTTCTCGATGGGGAGTACGGCCTCAGCCCCGTAAGTCATTGAGAAGGGAGTCTCACCGGTCGATCGTCGCGGCGTTGTCCGATAGGTCCATAAGACGTGGGGAAGTTCTTCTATCCATCTCCCCTTAGCCTCATCCAGTCTTTTCTTTAGTCCGCTCACTATGACCTTGTTCACGGCTTCGACCTGCCCATTTCCTTGAGGGTAAGCGAGGGTGGAATAGCGGTTAATGATTCCAAACCCCTGGCAGTATTCCCTAAAGTTCTTACTGTCGAATTGCAGACCATTGTCGGAAACGAGTGTGCGCGGAGTCCCGAAGCGGGTGATGATGTTCTTCCAGATAAATTTTTGGGCGTCCACGTCCCTAATATTGGCCAAGGGTTCAGCTTCCACCCATTTAGTGAAGTAGTCCGTTCCGACTATTATATAACGCTTGTTCCCCGCGGCTTTGGGGAAGGGTCCGACCAGATCAAGGCCCCATTGCGCGAACGACCATGGACTAGAGAGGGGGTTGAGAACCCCTCCGGGTTGGTGAATATTCGGGGCGAATCTTTGGCACTGGTCGCACTTCTTAGCATATTCTTGGGCCTCTCTTTGCATGTTCGGCCACCAATACCCCTGGGTAAGTGCCCTATGTGCTAACGACCTTCCTCCAGTATGACTTCCACAGATCCCCTCGTGTAACTCTTCAAGTAGAGATTCGGACTCTTCGGGGTGCACGCAGAGCAGGTACGGTCCAGAGTGGGAGTGCCGATATAGTTTGTAGTCTTCCGATAGCCAGAAACGAGGAGCATTCCTACGTATCTTCTCGGCTTCCAATTTCTCCTCTGGCAGGACGTCGTTTTGAAGGAAGTTTTTTATGGGGTCCATCCAGCTGCGACTCCTTCTGATCTGATGGACTCCGGCCGGGCTTCTGTAAATAAGACTTGCTTGGGCCAGGTCTTCGACCAGGATCATCCGCGGCAGATTTTGTGCCGAAGACGTGGCGAGAGTGGCCAGCGAATCCGCGTGGGTGTTTACACTCCTGGAAATGTGCGTCAGATTGAAGGATTCAAAATTTGCTTGCAGCCTTTTAACCTGCCCCAGGTACTCTTGCATCCTAGTGTCTCGAGCTTCCAACTCACCCATCACTTGTCCGACTACCAGCCTGGAGTCTGAGAATGCTTCTATTACTCTTCCGCCCAGCCTTTGAACCATCGTCATTCCCTGGAGTAAGGCTTCGTATTCGGCTTCATTGTTGGTAGCCGAGAATCCGAGCCTCAGTGATTTTTCAATGACGGCACCATCCGGGGATATTAAAACTATCCCCACTCCGGACCCTCTTTGGTTGGCTGCGCCATCGACGTAGACGTTCCAGTGCATGGTCTTTGTTGAAATCGCACCAACCGATTTTCCATCCATTTCTTTCTTCTCAGTTATTGTTTCTACAGAGGGCTCGGCAAACTCCGCCACCAAGTCCGCGAGAACCTGTCCTTTGATGGAGGATCGGGGCATGTATTTAATATCAAAGGCCCCCAAAAGTGCGCTCCACATGGCGATCCTTCCGGTGTAGTCAGCGCTTCGGAGCACTGCTCTAAGGGGAAGCTGAGTCAGAACGATGATCGTATGCGCCTGAAAGTAGTGAGGAGGCTTCCGGGTCGCGTGCACTATTGCCAAAATTGCCTTCTCTAAAGGTAGGTACCGCACCTCGGCCTCATGTAATGATTTGCTCATATAGTAAACCGGACGTTGCACCCCATTATCATCACGTATCAGTACCAAGCTTACGGCATGAGGGGCCACCGCGATATATGCAAACAGCACCTCATCTGTCTCAGGGCTGGACATGATGGGTGGTCGGGATAGGTAGTCCTTAAGCTGTTGGAAAGCCTGAGCGCAATCCTCCGACCATTCGAACCCTTTCCATTTGTTTATCAGAAGGTAGAAAGGTCGACATCGGTCCGCCGATCGTGATATAAACCGGTTTAGTGCCGCAATCATGCCAGTGAGCTTCTGCACTTCCTTCGGATTCCGAGGAGACTGTAGGTTGTTGATGGCTTTGATTTGGTCGGGGCTTACCTCTATTCCCCTATGGGTGACCATGTACCCGAGGAATTTCCTAGACCCGACCCCGAATGAGCATTTGGAAGCGTTCAGCCGCAGCCGGTGTTCCCTTAGGATAGCGAAGATCGTTCCGAGGTCTCTCACGTGCTCGGAAACCCTTTTACTCTTCACAACCATATCGTCTATATAGATCTCAATGATCCTGCCCAGCTGTGGCTCGAACATTTGGGTCATCATCCTTTGGTAGGTTGAGCCGGCGTTCTTCAGTCCGAAAGGCATTACCTTATAGTGATAATTTCCAATGGGTGTCATGAAAGCCGTCTTCTCTTGGTCTTCCGGCGCGAGGGGTATCTGGTGATATCCCTGGAAAGCATCCAGGAAACTCATTCGGGGGTGGCCTGCGGTTGCGTCCACTAGTCTGTCAATTCGAGGCAGGGGGAATGGGTCTTTTGGGCAGGCCTTGTTTAGGTCCGTGAAATCCACGCAGACCCTCCATTTACCTGTCTTCTTCTTCACCACCACAGTGTTTGCCAACCATTCAGGGTAAAAGACTTCTTTAATAGCCCCCGCTCTTTTTAGTTTTGCCACTTCGTCTCTTACGGCGCTTGCATGTTCCTTTGAAGGGCGTCGGGGTGGCTGCTTCTTCGGAGTGGCAGAGGGGTTGACGTTCAGGTGGTGGCAAATAAGGCTAGGATCAACGCCCGGGGCATCGTAGGCGTCCCATGCAAACACATCGATATTTCCTCTGAGGAATCCGACCAGTTCCTCTTTCTCCTGAGGAGACAACTCAGAGCCGACCTGAAAAAACTTCTCCGGATTGCTGTTGACAGCGACCTTGTCTAAACTTTCACACCTTATCTCCTCGGCTAGTCCATCGTCTTGCCCTGCTGAGGCGGTTGATTGCTATAAACTTTCAGGGGCCGAGGGCTCGGCATGAGGCCGATGTAAGACGGCAGCCACCATACATTGCCTGGATACGGCCTGATCTCCTCGGATCTCTTCTACTTGCCCTCTGGATGGGTACTTCACTTTTTGGTGAAGTGTGGAGGTCACGGCCTCAAGGGCATGGATCCACGGCCTTGCAACTATCGCGGTGTAGGGTGAATAGGCGTCGACCACAATAAAATTCACCTCCACCACTTCAGCCCCGGTCTGCACGGATAGTCGGATCTGTCCTTTCGGCGTAACCATTCTTCCCTCGAAGCTGAGGAGAGGGGAATCATAAGCCGCCAAATCTTCTGGCTTCAGGTTCAGCCCCTTGTATAGATCAGGGTACATTATCTCTACCGCACTTCCCGAATCCACTAGCACCCTTTTTACATCGAAACCCCCAATCCTTAGCGTGACCACCAAGGCATCATCGTGAGGTTGAATAGTCCCTCTCTTATCCTCGTCCGAGAACCCCAGTATCAAGGAGCTTCCCTTTTTTGACCTTTTGTATTCCCTTTGCCTGCCCTCGGAGGGGAGCCGATCAACAGCCAGCACCCTAGGGATGGGTGGCCCCGCTCTTCCCGGTGTAGCGAGGATGACGTGTATCGTCCCAGTGGGGGGCCTTAAGGTCACGTCCTTTCGAGACTCTTGTGTTGCCTGGCCGGGATGGCCACTCGATGGGTGCAATAGGTGACGTAACTTTCCTTCTCGGACCAACTGATCTAGGTGATTCCACAAATTCCTGCAGTCCTCCGTAGTGTGCCCATGGTCTTGATGGTAATGGCAATACAGGTTTTGGTTACGTTTAGAGGGTTCTCCAGCCATCTTTCCCGGCCACCTGAAATAGGGCTCATTCCTTACTTTCTCCAATACCTGCTGCACTGGCTCTCTGAATATGGCATTTACTGTTTGCGGGTTATTCTGCCCGGCTTGTCGCGAAAAGTCTCTCCTCGGCTGACCATGGTTGTGCCGTTCCGACCTGAAATCATTTGATTTGGGGTGGATAACCTTCTCCTTTCCCTTCCCTTGCAGCTGATCTTCCTCCACCCTTTTATACTTGTCTATTCTATCCCTCAGCTGATCAACGTTGGCTACCGGTTTACCAGTGAGGGATTTCCTCAAGCCATGGTCGGTGGGTAGGCCGCTTTTGAATGTGCTGATAGCGACAGCGTCATGATTATCATCCAGGTCATTATATACTTCACAGTATCTATCAGAGTATGCTTTCAGAGTCTCTCCCTCGTGCATTGACAAGGACAATAGCGAACCGAGGGGCCTGGGGACTCTGGTGTTGGTGATAAAGCGGGAGCAAAAATCCCGAGTGAGCTGTTTGTAAGAGCTTACGGAATTTGTCTTCAGGCCGTTGAACCACCTCATCGCCATTGACCCCAAGCTGGACGGGAAGATTTTACACATGAGGGCTTCGTTTTGCGAGTAGATCGCCATCTTTTGGTTAAATTGGCTCACATGCTTTACCGGGTCTGATCGACCGCTATAGATGGCGAAGGCTGGTTGGTTGAACCGTCGGGGCAGCTTAGCCCCTTCAATTCTATTCGTGAAGGGGGACCTTGAAACCTGATCCAACGCCTTCTTCATGGCGTCGTTTCCCGACCCCTTGCCAGATGTGCTCTCATACTTCCGCACAGGGCGCGGTTCCTTTTCGTAGGTAAAGGTTTCACTTGGGGGGGTCCTTGATCTCTGCCTGTAGCTCATATCCTCAGCATTGGAAGATTCGCCTGAGTCAGAGGGAGATTGTCTTCGCCGCGCGCGCCTTAACTCCCTTTTTAGGTTATCTATCTCTCGCTGCATGGCCTGGTGACTATTTCGCCTCTGGGACACGTGACTTCCTATCTGAGTGTGACTCTGGCTTGTCCGTACAGTATTCACACTTCCCTCACGATCTCCCCTGTGGCCGGGGTTGATGGGGTTATTTTGCCTCTGGGACTCGATGGGTTGTGTCCGTTGGGAGTCAGCCTGGTGAGGATTCTCCTGGTGCGGACCTAGTTCTGCCATGCCTGACCATTGTGCTAGCTGATGCTCTAGTTCTTCCCACAGACGGCGCCAATTGTAGTTGCACGATTTTCCTGGCCCAAATTCGATTGATCAGGCCCTGGCCCAAAGCGCAACCCACAATAAATATTTGTAGAGGATGGGTCAAAGAACTTGATCTCAGTGAGTCTATTTGGTCTAATGCATGGACAACATTGTTGCAGAAAATAAAAACACCAGAATGGATCTCTCACGTATAAGTTTATTTCTTTAGTTCCTCATACGGAATTTTTCCTCCACTTCTCTAAGGGACTCCACTACATTATATAGTCCCCTTTTCTCATCTTAACCCTACACTTGTTGACCATCTAAGTACCTACTTGAGTGGCTGTCCTATCAGACGCCTTCATCTCTCCCCATGTGAGTTGCAGAGGCCAAGGCGGTACTGTTCAGGGGTCATTTCCTCATTAATGCGGCCAAGAGGATGGTTGGGGCGCAATTAATGTGGTGGTAGCTCTCCATGGGATATTTTGGATTTTATTCATTTTATATGTTGGGAGGATGAGCTGAAGTGGCTGGGGAGAGTTCCTTGTCTGGGCTTCGTGATGTCCGAGGAGGAGTTACTCCTCGGACAGGTTTCCTTGGCGTTTATTGGGATTGAGTAATGCTTCATACGGGGTTTCTCTTCGGGCAGGACGCTCCTCGGACGGGCCTGAATTTGGAATAGCCCATTATTTCTGGGCCGGGCCCCACAAATTTCTTTATAAAATAGGGACCAAAACACTTTGCCATCTTATGTATTCATCCTACATATTTGTTTGCTGAATTTTTCATCTTACATATGCTTTGTGTATTTTCCGGATTATTAATTTTATTATCTTACAAAAAAAAAAAAAAAGATATCAAAATTGATAGGCACAAAAGACAATCAAACCAATACCTAATATTCTCTTTTAATGAGAGAATATATAATTTCCAATACATACACAATATTAATAAATGGCTAATGGTAGAATATTTAATTTATTATAAAAGCACAATCAAAATAATACATAATAATAACTATTGTAATTATCAAATTTCATATTTAGACAAAAGAAAATATTATAGTTGTATTATCGGGCATTGCACCAATTATTGACTAGTTTTATTAACAATGCCACAAATACGCTTTCCCAGCTTATTGCCTTTGTGTATGTCCAGAACTCCAGATTACTAATTATAATATCTATAGAAAATAATTTGACGTTAAAATTGACAAACACAAATGCTAGCCAAGAAAGTTGCGGAATTACAAGATGTCATATTTTATGATTTTAAAACTTATATTTGGAGGATCCGAAAGTAAAATTACTCCCAAATTGTAAGGTATGCGATTTTTGTTTTACCAACTACAATTTACATTTGCCATGATGAAACAACATCATGAAATTAAGAAGGGTTGGAAAAATTGTTGCAGTAGTACATGTACATCTTTGCATATGTGGAAATTGATCAGGCCAATTTGGACTACCAATTTGTTTTTAAGAAAAGCCTTCGAAAGATAACGTGTAGTCATCTACCATAGAATCAAGATTTTCATGAGACCTGTAAATTTTCAACAATAAGTACTGATTTTCTTTTCTTTCTTTTTTTGAGAAAGATAAGTACTGATTTTCTAAAGAATGAAGCTACCTTGTCGTTTCCTTCAGCCCATTCCACCACTGGACTTGTTTACACCAAGCACCTTAATTAGGATGGACTAGCCTGCTACGCCTTAAGAAACTTTTTTTGACTATATTATTATAATCCATATAATATACCAAAATTACATTCAAAATTTTCAAATCCATAAAAAATAATTCTCAAAATACCAATATAAATCCAACTTTAAAAAAATTGTGGCAAATTAACTTATCTATATTACCGGGTTGGTCTGGTTATATTGATTGAAACAAAAAATAAAAACTATTAACACAAATTCAACCCAACTTGAACCAAAAAAAAAAGAAAAATCAATCCACCAACCCATGAAGATCCAACAAGGGGTACTGTTGGGTTAGGTTGAGTTGGGTTAAGCCTATTTCATTAAGTTACTGAGTTTGATGCACACTCCTAGCTGGTGCCTAGTAGTGAAGTTTTCCCATTTGGATTAGCTATTGGTGTTTAAAAAATAGTCACTTCAATGTTTTGAAAATGGGCTATACCCAAGGTTGTCAAAATCGGGATCCTATGTAAAATTGTGGGAGGTAGGTAGGATCATGGATCGTAGGATCAGATCATAAATCGTAAGATCTTACTTATTTTCAGATTTTAAGCAAAAAAACTATTGATAGTGACTTTGTATGATATATAATCACTTAAAATATGAATCCATCCATTAAAAAAAAAAATTGCACCATAAAATGTAATTTGCACCCACTACATCCTTCTTATGTCATTCTAACGAAACAAAATATATTTAACTTTTGACATAATGTATCTAAAAAGTTCTATACATGTTTAATTAGCAACTAAGTACCAAAATATTATCTACACATATGGAAAATGTTTTCCAAATTCTAAGTTCCAAATCCAAAATAAGTTAGGCTAGTTAGCATATAAAAACTAGCTAATTACAAATTTATAAAATGTAATCAAAAAGAGAATTCTCAATCTAAGGTAAACTAGCTAATTACAAATATGAAATCCAAAAGAGAATTCTCATTCTAAAGTTCTTCTAATCTAATCACTGTTATTGTCATATCCCGTTTCATCGTCTATATCTTTCCTAGTATCAACTTCCAAGACGTTAAACTTAAGTACTATAGGTTCTTTTGAGATTTTATGTTGACATAGGGGTAAATTTGGGACTTCAATTCAGTATTGGGCTTTTGATTACCCATTGGGCTTGTGGGTTTAGGTGGATTATCTTACCCAAATGAATCCCCCTTAAAAAAATAAAAAATCAAGCCAAATGGTAGGATCGGTAGAATCCCATACAATCTTACAATCATATATACGATTCTACCATTTTTACGATCCTGCTACGATTTTAAACTTTTTGGTGAGGTGGGATCATAAAATCGTGCGATTTTACGATCTGGATCGCGATTTTGACAACCATGGCTATACCTAGTTGGTGAATTTAGAAAAGAGAAGAAAAAAGAAAAAGGTTTGTTGCGAAAAATCGTGATCTAAAAACAAGTTTTACTTTGACACTTGTGTTTTCGGAAAAGGAATCCATGGGCTGTGATTTGAAGTACCTTTTTCAAATCTTTATTTATAAAAAATCACAAATTTTTTATTTAAAAAAAAACACATAACTTAACTCTAATTTTATCGCGTTATTATTAAATAATTTAAATCCATCAATTTCCTCACAAAATTACATTTAAGGGAGATGAGAAAAAGGCAAAAATGTCAAGATGGTAGGTAGAAAAATAATTGACAAACAAAAGAGGGAGCTAAACATGGGAGAAGATTAGTGGGTTGACCGATATATATATATATATATATATTTTTTTTTTTGCTAGGTGATTTTGCGGGGGCTAGAACCCCCGAGCATTAGGACACAATGGTACCTGGGTGCCAATAGACTATTGAGGCCAATGGCATGGGTTGACCCATCTGATGTGACCTTGTATGACTCCTCTTGATTGTTACTTTTTATGTTCAAAAAATATTGTTTTATACTCATTCTTGTAAATTTTGCATACAATGTTTATAATTTCATGTAAGATGTATACTTATTTTTATCTCTTAACTGATGTTCATATTTTAAACATTTTTTTTGGGAAGATGCGCACATTTAAAACATTAAATAAGTAATGTGTATAGATAATATACACTAATGAGAGTAAGAGAATCGATGTCCTTTTTCTATTATTATCTTCCAATTCCTGTTTTTGATGGCAGAACATGAACAATTCATGGGGTACCCACAAGATCATTTAATAATTATATTTAGAGATCTAAGGATACTATGATACTTTTTTCTAGCCACCCCCCCCCCCCCCCCCCAACAAAAACAAAAAAAAAAAAAACAAAACAAAACAAAATCAAACTTCTATGTTTAAGTATTGCGCCTTGTGACACTTATTTATGCTGTATTTTACATCATGAAGAGTACCATTTGGAGATCTAGCTTCATCAGTGATTCATTCAGGGTGCTTCATCAACAGATTCATGGCCAACTGGATCGCTAGGGCCGGAATGTTTGAGTCCGAAGAGGTCAAAAGCTTCAACAAAATAATGACCATTCCCTGCTTGGCTTGGACTCAGGGGCTTCATCATGGCATGGTGGTGAAGTTGATGATTTGGTGTATGCAAATCGCGAGCTTGTATGGTAGAGAAAACCAAAGCAAAGCCCAAGAAAAGAACTAGGACAATAAAACGGCAAGCTTGGAGTTCTCTAGCCATGAATGTAGTAGTATTTATCTTTGTTGATAGATATCTTGGGATGTGAAGTTAGGTTGTAATGTTTGGTATATTTATAGTGAGAGATGGTAACTCTTAGATTTGTCAGATGGTAATGGGAAAATAATGCTTTGAATGGAATCGGAGAAAATGTATGATTCAAATTTTAAACGTTTGATGGACTAATGAGTCTATACTAGGAAGCGTGCAAGGAAACTAAAGAGGGAGAAAAAAGAGATAGGTTAAACGATTGGGGTTGAAACTTGGGGAACAATGAACAATTCTCATTTTTGAAGAGTGAACAATTGAGGTGGAATGTTAAGGCTTATCTAAGACTAAGAGTAAACTTGGGATGAGCTCCAATTAGTTCAACTGGTAAAGTCTTTTGTAATAAAAGATATAAGGTTTCAATTCTGCTTATATAAAAAATCAATTGGTATCTTAACTTAATAATAAATATCAATTATCATGAAGTATACGCTATAAGTTGAGAATCTTGAGATGCTACAATATCTATAAATAAATTTTAACAAAAAAGTGTAAGTTTAGATATATAAAATTTCTAACAATTTTTTTCACAACTATTAATGTTGCAAATTATAATTAAAATAATATTGTTATTTTTACATTAGTTCACTATTAATGCCACTTTATTAGTATTTGTACTATAGAATAAGAAAAACCAATACCGGATAATTAAAATAATTTAGATTCCCATCTTTGAACCAAAATTTTTTGGTGCATATGCTTCAAGTTTCAGTGTAGGGTTGTGTTTGGCATGGCTAAAAAAAGCCAGCTTATTTTACTATTTAACTTATTTTTGCTACTATTCATGGATCTCACTGCACTTGTTGGTACTATTCATGGGTCTTACTATACTATTTTAGCTAACTTTTACCTTTATCTATAGTACTTTCACTAAAAAAAGTTTTCAGTTTCAACTAAATAAGGGTCTGTTTGGGATCTATTTTGCTGAAATTGTAAATTTTTTACTGAAAGTACTATACATAAAGATAAAAGTTAGTTGAAATAGTATAGTGAGATCCATGAATAGTACCAAAAAGTGTAGTGAGACTCATAAATAGTAGCAAAAATAAACTAAATAATAAAATAAGTTGGCAAAAATGATTTTTACCAAAGAGACACTAACTTAGGTGTGGAAAAAGTCAATAGCTTTGTTAAAAAAAAAAAAAAAAACAATATCAAATCAATATCTAAAGCTACTTTAAGCATATAACACAATCGATTTTGATTGTCAAAGAATAGTGTCACTATTATTATTATTTTTAAAGACAAAACTTAGATACAGTACTTTAGGTGTTATTTAGTTTCAACTAAATAAGGGTCTGTTTGGGATCTATTTTGCTGAAATTGTAAATTTTTTACTGAAAGTACTATACATAAAGATAAAAGTTAGTTGAAATAGTATAGTGAGATCCATGAATAGTACCAAAAAGTGTAGTGAGACTCATAAATAGTAGCAAAAATAAACTAAATAATAAAATAAGTTGGCAAAAATGATTTTTACCAAAGAGACACTAACTTAGGTGTGGAAAAAGTCAATAGCTTTGTTAAAAAAAAAAAAAAAACAATATCAAATCAATATCTAAAGCTACTTTAAGCATCTAACACAATCGATTTTGATTGTCAAAGAATAGTGTCACTATTATTATTATTTTTTAAAGACAAAACTTAGATACAGTACCTTAGGTGTTATTCCTTAGGTTCTTTTCTTAAAATTTAGCTATATGACTTTTTCTCATGAAATGGAAATGTGTTTTTGTTAAGTAACTGCATAACTGAATTTTAAAAAGAGAGCTAAAAAAACAGCATCTAAGTACTATATTTAAGGTTTACCCATTTTTCAATATATGTCAAATCTGCAAATGACATCGTTTTGAATCTAGGATTGAGATTTGGCACCACTGTTAAGTTTTGCCCACTTTTAAGAGGTTAGATTCTAAGTTAAATTTTATACTTTTAATCTTAACTCTTAAAACCTTTTAACTTTTTACCTTTAAAATTTTTGTTTCTAACATCAAAATGCAATTGCACATTGCACTTGGTGGACTTCAAAGTGAAACTACAAAATTTTGCATTTTCTGTAAATCTGCTGTGAAACAAAGCAATGGAATTATACAATAAAAATATAAAATAAACCTACATTGCCAATGGTCATAAAGTAGTTGTGGTCCTGGGGGCAGCTTTACCTTAAGGCCAGGGGGTTCATTTGAACCCCCTGACCTGGCCATAATTAATTATATATATAAAATTTTCAATAAATCTTTTTTAGCCCTTAAAATAAAATTTTGAACCTCCTAACCTTAAATTTTGTTTAACAGCTGATATAAGTTTGAATATGATCATTTTAATGCCACTTTCACAATATTTTTATGATAATTTAATAATAACGGTTAAGTGACAAGTTGTAACTGGTTTTTATTAAGACCCACAACTAACATCACTTTTTTCCTACCTTTAACAACTTGCCACATAGGTTTTGTTGTGAAAGTGTTGTTTCAATAACACTACCCTTAAAATATTTAACTTTATAAGAAAGAAAAAAAAATGTTTCAAAATTTTGCTCATTTGTTAAAAAAAAAAAAAATAAATCCAAGACTTTGGCTTACTTTTCCATTGATAGCAGAAAAAGTTGTTTTTCCCTACACTTTTCTTCTTCATTGACAAAAAAATACACCATTGATACAACCAACAGATCTGTATTTATATCAGTGATTCTTTCCTCATTCTCTCTATCTTTCTTTTTTCCTTCTATGTTTTCTTAGTTTTTCTCTCTATTTGATCAAGTAATTTGATTAATGCTCTATAGATTTCCAAATTCAAAAAGTCTTTTAGTGTTTGCTCCAATTTCAAGAGACTGACCAAGTGTATGATTAAAAAGTCATACATTTCAAAAGTTAAAACTTATATTAGTTACTATTTTTTTTTTCTTCATAGTTTCACATTTACCGTTAGTCTGATTTCAAGAGATTGACCACGTGTATTATTAGTTATTTAATTATATTTGTTTATGCATTTAATAGATGTTATTAGTTATTTAATTATATTTTTTTATGCATTTAATAGATGTTTTCTTACCGATATTTATACTAAATTATATTTAGAATACTATTTTAGATTATTGTATAATTTATATAATATGGAAGTTGTACATGTAAAAAAAAATTAATTATTATTATTTTTTTATTTGTTCCCATGATAAATTTCTATCTCCACCATTGCCCTCCTAAAAAAAAATTCTGGAGCCACCATTGTGTAGTCCTAAATTTTTTCCAATTAATAGGCCAATATCCACTACTAGTCTGGTTTTAGATAAGCCATTGAATGATGACTTCTATTATATAGAATAATAGAAGTAAGATTCTCTTACAGTTTTTGTAAATTTTCAACAATAAGTACGGAATTTTCAACAAAAGATATTAATGGCAAAGATTAAATAATTGCACATGTTTTATTACTCTTGCTGTTTTTATTGACTGTCTAAATGAAATAACTTCCAAAAAGGAAGACGAAGCCTAGGAAGGCAAAAAATTGACAGAAAATCCCCTCAATACTATTGTTTGTATTTCATTTATCAATAGAGCCATTTGTTTGAAATTAATTGAGAAATCTAATGTAATATACTTAATGTATTGTAGGTAAATTTTTCAAAGAAATTAAAAATGCTACTATGATAGCAATACAACACAAAAAGGATTATATATATATATATATATATATATATATTAAAAGGATTGCTACATCCATAAGATTTTCACAACAAATATTAGGTGATTGGTTGTTATTGGTTCTAATTTGAATCTATCACTGACATTACTTTTTTTTTTTCTCACTAATAATAACCAGTAACAACCTATCACTTTGGATTTGTTGTGAAATGTTGTGGATATAACATTTCTCATTTTTTAAAGGATTAAAGGAAGAAGTGAGAGTGAGAGAGAGAGAGAGAGAGAGAGAAGATAAATTGACAATTTTATCATTTTCACAACTCTATCACAATATTCACAACAAATCTTAAGTGGTAGGTTATAGTTATAATTTGAATCCACCAATAAAATTACTTTTTTCCCTTCCAACAACGAACAATTACAACCTACTATTTAAGATTTATTATGAAAATGTTGTGAAAATATTATGGACATAATATTTATCTTAGCTTAAACACATTAGGGGGAGGGGGCATGAAAATATTGTATGGTTGCATGCAAATAGTTTTTGGGAAAAGTATTCCTACATTTAATTTCAGTTTCCTGAGGGATGGCCCTATTCATATTCAAAATTATTCATTCAAACGGTGGATCACTAAAACTATTGGAAGAAACAGGTCTAAGATTAACACTTTTTATAAATTACTTTTGTTTAATTAAAATAAAAAGTAATGCATTAAACTTTTGTTTTCTTTGCGAATAGAGAAGAAAGAGGGGGACCAGTGGACCGCTAGACCAGGAAAATTAACTTGGCTACTCATTTGGGTGCTGAGGAATACTAGATTACATCATGGACAAATATGGACAGAAATAAAGGTTTGGAGTCTTGGTCTGAGTTTCATAAGAATGTCAAGAATTCATGGCTGCTGTTGTCC
This sequence comes from Quercus lobata, assembly GCF_001633185.2. Taxonomy (NCBI): domain Eukaryota; kingdom Viridiplantae; phylum Streptophyta; class Magnoliopsida; order Fagales; family Fagaceae; genus Quercus; species Quercus lobata. The sequence continues at coordinate 77,059,494 of NC_044905.1, forward strand.
TTTCAGCTTTCTATTGTAGCTTGTAAATAAATATTTCTATTTTGTTTGTTTCTTAATAAATCCAACTACCCATGAAAATAAAAATAAAAAACAAAATAAAGCTAACTGGTTCATTTGAGAAAGAAAAAAAAAAAAAAAAGGGCATTGCAGGGAACTGCGATTTATATATAATTATAGGCCCTGATCAAAGTCTTTTTGGGCATAAAGATATGCAAAAACATTGGTGAAACATTACGCTTTTCTTTATATTAAAGTAAATCTATACTTACCAAGAGTCTTGTATTGTTATACCTCAATACTGTTTAATCTCTTTTATGAGAAGAATTATGATTCATATCACTCCTCTCATTGTTGTAAATTGTAATTATCAAATTTTTTTAGAAAATCTTAACTTGATTTTTTTTATAGAAGTAATTAAAGGACAGAGAATGTAAATAAAAACCTTGTAAATGTAAGCCCTAAGTCCATCTCAAAACTCCCAAATGGGAAGACGATGGATACATCTTGAAGCCATATGATCTAATTGAACTTGATGCGCTACATTGGTCTCTCATTCACCTTGAATTTTAGTGAAGTTGTTATTGTATGGCCCAATAGGTTATAAGCTCACAATATTTTATTTGTTGTGAAGTTGTTATTGCATGACCCAACAGGCTATAGGCTCACAATATTTTATTTGTTGCAGAGTACAAAAATATTTGTACAACAATTAGGACCATTTTGTAGCGGTGTTTAAGTATTGGTGTTCAATGATATGAAAACAGTGGTTTTAAATGTGTTGAGAAAATACATGCTTAAAGTATTTATAATAGAAAAAAATGTGGGGTAACCAAAAGAAAAAAAATACACATGCTTACGGTATTCTAACACTACAGATTCATGTTTCTCATGGCACTTCGTCAAAACGCAATAACAGCAATTCATAGGGTACCCAAAAGAAAAAACACGCAATTAATAATTTTATTAAGAGATTTAGGGATACAATGACACGTTTGTAGCAAAAAAATAAGGAAAAAAAAAAAAAAAAAATCAAACTTCTATGTTTCAGAATTGCGCCTTGTGGTACTTATTATGCTGTATTTGAAACCATGAAGACTGGTGTCTGTGTGCATCATTAACAAATTAATGCCCTTCCCCCGGACCACTTGGGCCGCTGGAGGAGGGAGGATGTGGGGTTTGTTTTTGCTTGATTCCCCAGAGGTGAAGAACTTCAACAAAATAATGACCCTGTTTGGCTTGGCTTGGACTCATGGGCTTCATCATGGCATGGTTATAATTTGGAGCATTCAAATTGCGAGCTTGTATGGTAGAGAATACCATAACAAAGCCCAAGAAAAGGACCAGGAAAACAAAACGGCAAGATTGGAGTTTCCCAGCCATGAATGTAGTATATTATATGTTTATCTTTTGTTGATAGAGAAAATGGGATGTGAAGTTGGGCTGTAAATGTGTGGTATTTATAGGGAGAGATGGTTACTGTATAAATGGAGAAAAAATGGTGCTTCTTTGAATAGTATTGGAGGAAATGTGCGATTCAAATTTCAAGCACTTGGGAATTGGGATTGTGTCTATGTTAGGAAGCATGCAAGGAAACTCATATGGAGAAAGAGAGATGGGTTAAACAATTAGATTGGAAACTTGGGGAGCAATGAACATTTTTTGAGTTTTGAAGAGTGAACTATTGAGGTTGGAAGTTAAGGTCAATCTTGTATAGTGTGAAAGCCATGAACAGGTAATTTGGAATTTAGATTCCCGTCCGCCAGATAGATTTCTTTGACCATATTTTTTTTCGGTGCATATGCTTTGCATTTCTGATCATGTAATGCTTCTAATTTTGAATTTTTTTTTTGGTGCTTCCTTTATATCAAGTACAGATCATGTAGGAGGTTCTAGTTAGCTCAACTAATTAAGGGTCTATTTAGATATTGCTTATTATTGAAAACTGAAAACACTTTAATAAAATAATTTTTAAATATGTGAATAGTGTCGTGAGATCCAGTTTTAACTAAACATTTGTATTTTTTCGTACTTACAGGTCTCGTGAATTAGTGCACGGGACCCAAAAAAAAAAGCCAAACGCAAACTCTTTCATTTTTCAGTACAATCCAAACTCAACCTAAGTCTTTGATTGGTTGAATAAGAGATCTGAGGTTCAATCTCCGCCTACACCAAAAATCAATTGGTGTCTTAGTCTGATGATAAAGAGTACAATCATCGTAAGTTGACGTCATAGATTAAAACTCTATAAATTTCAAAAAATAAGGATCATTATTGTTTATTTTCTTTCTTTGCTATGAATAGGTGTCAACATTTTGAGTAAATTACTGATTCAGATTATATTTCCATGTTAACATGGAAATTACTATTAACCATGTTGGCAATTGATCAACCAATTTGACTACTAATCTTTTTTAAGATAAGCCATTGAAGGATAACATATGCCGTAGAAGTAAGATTTTCACTAGGTTTCTATAAAGAAAAATGATATGTCTACAACATTTTTACAACAAATTCTAAGTGGCAGTTTTTGGTTATTATTGTTAGGGCAAAAAAGTAATGTTATTGTTAGTTTTAAATTTGAACCAATAACAACTAACCACCTGTAATTTGTTGTAAAAATGTTATAGACGTAGCACCTCTTGTAAAGAGATTTTCAACTACCTAAACAGCACATGGTTTATTACTCTTGCTGTTTTAACTTTTTATGGGCCGTCTAAAAGATTAAAATTAATTTCCTCAAAGTGTAAAAAGAAAGGGGAAGTCAAGGAGGAAAAAATCTGAAAGAATATCCACCCAATAAGTGATATTCGATATAAATGAAAATTAAACCCTCAGAGCCACCACCTCTTTTTTTTCCGGATAAAGGAAGAAGTTAGTTTTTTCATTTATTTATTTATATATATATATATATATATATATATAAAGAGAAAATAGTTTATTGGAAGAAACAGATTTAATATAAAACACTATTGTTGTAGTTATAATTAAAAGTATTGCATAGGATTTTTTTTTTTTTTTAAATTTTTATTTGGTGAATAAGTAGAAGATTTTATTGAGAAGAAACTTGACTAGTGGCTATTGCATTTGGCTGCTGAGGAATACTAGTTGTACTTTAACTATCACCTGGTCCACCACAAGTAGAAGTAGGTCTAGATTGTTCTTTAAAAAAGGATGAAGAGGAATAATGTCAAAATTGATCTACCATGCACTTCAGTGTATATGAGAATATGTAAATTATTATTCAATAGATAAAAGAGATTACAAAGTTATGTTGTTTTAATATTATGATTTATGAGAATCAACATGTTCTACCATATATCTACCTGTAGACAACTTATTTCGCATCTCAATTTTGGTACATATCCTTTTTATTTATGGTTTATTTTTTCATGATGTCATTCTCCAGCCCTATTTTAGTAAGTGCTCTATTTCAAAATCTCATTTCATTTCTGGTTCAAATCTCATGGTTTTATTTAAACCAACTAACTATTTTATGAAGAATCAACTTTTCTCTATTTTTGTCCAACTTTGAAATTTTAATGATTAAAAATTTTATAATTAAAAAAAAAAAAAACAGAAAAATAAGTGTTGTGAGGAGTGCACTGTCCTACAGTGTACTAAGCTTTCCTTCCTCATTCGAACCCTCACTAAGTTATAAACTTTTGTGTGAATATGCTGTGTTTATAACTGTGCTCTAGATGCTTTTTTTTTTTTTTTTTTTTTTTTTTTTTTTTTTTTTTTTGAGAAATAAACTGTGCTCTAGATGTTAATAATAATTTGGGATGAGCTGTGGGCCCATGTAGACCAACCTCCACTACTTTATAGGTTTCTCTGTGCTTAGAAGTGGGTTTCATATCTAACTTCCTTACACAGTAGAATTAGTGTGTCCCCTCAACGAAGGTGAGTTAGGTTCCTGGAATAACACTGTTATTTCTAGGCTTGTTGGGTTTTTTTCCAGGGATTTTGGGAAACACTCTTAGTAGGTGTGAGGATGGATGACTTGACTCAATCATGGAATAGGCTTACTCTTTCAGAGAAAGAGGGACCGGGTTGCTGCTTACTTGACGGAGACAGTTCTGAGACTTTCTCCATTGCTGCAAAGTTTCTAACTAAGCGAGCAATTAGCATGGATGTAATTGCGAAGACTTTTACCCCGCTGTGGAGAACTAGAGACGGTTTTAAGATGCAGAGTTTCGGAGATCACAAGATTCTTTTCACTTTTGAGAAAAAGGAAGATGTTGACAGGATTTTGGAAGGAGAACCATGGAGTTTCGACAAACACTTGGTGATAATGAGTCGATATGAGAATGAGGTCCCAATGCATGATATAAAGTTTGAGAAGACAAAACTATGGGTTCAGATTCATGGGCTCCCAATTAAATATATGACAATTGAAGCAGCGAAAAAAATTGGTAGTGTGTTGGGAGAGGTTTTTGCCCCGACGGAACCAAAGTTTTTTGATGGGGGTCACTTCATCCGTATTCAAGCTCTTATTGATCTTTCCATGCCTCTGTGCCGTGGAAGGTTGATATCTGTTGGAGGAGGAGGGAAGCAGGTGTGGGTCGCCTTCAAGTATGAGAGGTTGCCAAACCTATGCTATTGGTGCGGGCGACTCACACACGATGATAGAGATTGTGACTTATGGATTGATAGCGAGGGCACACTTACACCAGAACAACGTGAGTTTGGACCACATTTGAGAGCCCCGCCATTTGTCGCTGCAAGGAAAAGCTCAATTGTAGTTCCTGGGTTCTATGCCGCAAAGAAGAAAGGGAGTTCAGGTGTATCGGACGGCGGAGATTCAGGCCGGAATTCTGTTTCTGGCAGAGGAAGATCACCGGAGCAGACAAATAATGTAACGGCTTGCAATGAAGGGGTTATTAATGTAGCCCATTATTCCTCATTAAGTCCAAATGAAGATGAGGAAATCAATAGGGCAGATTCGGTTGACAAAGGGAATCCTAACGGGAAAAGTGCTGAGGAAATTAAGTTACCAAGGGAAACCGAAGTAAATAAGGAATCCAATTATGACAGCACACGTTTGGCACATTTATTTGGAGCGGCTAATATCATGGGATCAGAATTGAGAGGAGTTAAGCCTCATGCCGCTTCTGAAACTGATCCAAAAGAGTTTGAATTTCTTTCAAACACATTTAATGCCACAATTACCTCTCAGTCCGTTGGTCACACTAAATTCCAGGATTTCAATGCCAAATTAAAGGAGATTGATACGGCATTAGCTCAGTTTGACAACGGGAATGTGACTGACTTAAATTCTAATAACGTTCTTGCACGTGCCACAAATTCAGTCCAAGTGCAACCAATTTCTAATGAAGCACGTGACACAAGCAGGGTCCCTCTTTCCACGACCACACATCGTGTTCTACCATCCTGGACAAGGAAAAAACGGGTAGCAACAGGCAGCCAAAGTGTGGTGAATGAACACCTCTCTGGTAGAAAACGTGAACTTTTAGAGCAGGAGTTATCCTCAGATGTCCCTAGCAAACGTCATCAGAGTATTCACAATGCTAAGGATGATTATCTTGAAGTGGTGGAGGCTGTTGAACAGCCCCGCCAAGCACAATGAATTGCCTCAGTTGGAACTGCCGTGGTTTGGGGCAATCACGGGCAGTTCTTGAACTCACCGACTTGGTGAAAAAATACGCTCCATCAATTCTCTTTCTGATGGAAACAAGATCTAAAGATCACTATCTTAAAAATCTCTGTTCAAAGCTACACTTGGAGAATGTTTTTATTGAGTCTCGGATTAACACAGGAGGAGGATTGGCACTCTACTGGAAAGAAGGGATTGATCTTAAAGTTCTGGACTCAACACCAACTTACATTGATGCAGTAGTTAACCCAGGAATGGATGACGCCTGGCGGTTTACGGGTTTCTATGGGAATCCAATAACAGCCAACCGGGAACATTCTTGGGCACTACTTAAACACCTTTGTCTAAAAATGGATCTACCATGGATATGTGTAGGGGATTTTAACGAGATCACTAAAGCAGAAGAAAAGAAGGGTGGTGCTCACAGACCAGAAAGCCAGATGAAAGCATTTAGAGATGCTTTGGATTTTTGTGGATTCCGTGATTTGGGGTTCGTTGGTTTACCATTCACTTGGTGCAATAACCAATTTGATGGAGAAGTAACATGGATTCGTTTGGATAGAGGGGTTGCAACGCCGTCATGGTCACAATTGTTCCCTACAGTTCGTGTTCATCACATTCCAGGTACATTATCTGACCATTGTCCCTTATGGTTATGCTCTGACGATGAAAATGTTAGATTTTACAAGAAATCCAGGCCTTTTCGTTTTGAGGCGGTGTGGCTAAAAGATGAAAGATGTGAAGGGGTTATCAAAAATGCATGGAGTAACAGAACTTTGGGAGAACCAGTTGACAAACTAATCCGAAAGGTAGAGGCCTGCAGATCAAGTTTGCAAACATGGAGTAGAACCTCTTTTGGCAATATCCGTAGATTGCTAATCCAAAAAAAGAAGCAACTAGCACATGCTGAAGCTATGTCTATGGCCGGGGATCATCATGACCAGATTCGTGTTCTTAGAAGTGAAGTGTATGAACTCATGGTGAAAGAAGAATGCCTGTGGCACCAGAGATCAAGGGTTGATTGGTTGAAGAGTGGTGACATGAACACAAGTTATTTCCATAGCCGAGCAACACAAAGGAACAAGAGGAATTTTATTTCCAAATTGATCCTGAATGATGGATCGGTGGTGACAGGTGAAAAACAAATTGGTGAGGCGATGGTAGAATATTTCAAACAGATTTTTGCTTCCACCATGCCGTCGAACTTTGATCAGATTCTCCAAGGCATTGATACAAAGGTCACTCCAGCCATGAATGCAGACCTCACAAGAGAATTTACCGCAGATGAAGTTGAGTTTGCTTTGAAACAAATGAAGCCCCTAACCGCCCCAGGCCCGGATGGTATGTCCCCCATTTTCTACAAGTCTTGTTGGAATTTTATTGGTCATGATGTCATTGATGCTTCTCTAGCAATACTTAATTCGGGTAACATGCCTGCTAGTCTTAATCATACTTTCATATCACTCATTCCAAAAATAAAATCTCCAGAAAAAGCCACTGATTTTAGGCCAATAAGTCTTTGCAATGTACTATATAAAATTGTCTCTAAAACCATAGCCAATCGCTTAAAGAAACTTCTCCCCAAATTGGTGTCAGAATCCCAAAGTGCATTCATGTCAGATAGACTTATATCCGACAACATCCTTGTAGCCTTTGAAACCCTCCACCACCTTAAGACAAAAACAAAAGGGAAAACCGGATTCATGGCCATTAAGCTTGATATGAGCAAAGCATATGACAGAGTGGAATGGGCATTCCTAGAAAAAGTAATGGAAAAATTGGGCTTTGATAATAGGTGGATCACACTTGTTAGTTCCTGCATTCGATCTGTCTCCTTCTCTGTGTTGGTTAATGGTGAACCCCATGGTAATTTCACTCCAAATAGGGGACTCCGCCAAGGAGATCCACTGTCACCTTATTTGTTTCTCTTGTGTGCAGAAGGGTTACATTCACTTATCCAACAAGTTGAAATTTCAGGATCAATCAAAGGAGTCTCCCTTTGTAGCACGGTTCCAAAAGTTTCACACTTGTTCTTTGCCGATGATAGCTTGCTCTTTTGTAGGGCAAATTCACAAGAGGTTAGTTCTATCATGGAGATTTTGAAGCAGTATGAAGAAGCATCGGGGCAACAAATAAACCGAGAAAAAACTCAACTCTTCTTTAGCCCTAATACGGATCCACATGTGCAAGAGGAAATCAAGACTTTGCTAGGAGTGGCAGCCACTACTAATTATGAAAAATATCTCGGTTTACCCTCTTTTGTGGGGAGAGGAAAAAAACAAAGTTTTGCCTACATTAGGGAGAGGGTTTGGCAGAAGATGCAAGGGTGGAAAGAAAGATTACTATCACAAGGCGGGAGAGAAGTGTTAATAAAAGCGGTCCTTCAAGCTATGCCCACTTTCACCATGGGATGCTTCAAACTCCCAAAAAGTCTTTGCAAGGATATTGAATCTCTAATTCGGAAATTTTGGTGGGGCTATAAGGGGGAAGCACGAAAAATTCATTGGGTGGGATGGAAAAAATTATGCAAGTCAAAGAGTCGCGGAGGGTTGGGATTCAAGGATATTGAACTCTTCAATATTGCTATGCTAGGCAAGCAAGTTTGGAGATTGATCCATAACAAAGACTCCCTATTCTACAAGGTATTTAAAGCCAAATATTTCCCCAATTGTTCAATTTTGGATGAGGGGGTTAAGGAGAATGGTTCATATGCTTGGCAAAGCATTCTAAAAGCACGAGGGGTGGTGAGGATGGGGTCAAAATGGAGAATTGGAGATGGACATTCTGTCAGGATCCGTGGAGACAAGTGGTTACCTGATTTGTTCTCTAGCCGTGTGGTGTCTCCACAGAAAAATTTCCCAAACAACACTCGAGTATGTGCTCTTATTGATGAGGAAAATAGATGCTGGATGGAGGATCGAATTCGTGAGGAATTTCTGCCACATGAAGCTGAAGCAATCCTTAGCTTACCTTTAAGTTTCAACGGCAAAGAGGACAGGTTGATATGGGCTGAAACGGCGAATGGTTATTACACCACCAAATCAGCATATCGATTACTATTACAGGCAGCAGAGGCAGCGACTCCCAGCTCTTCAAATTCAGCGGCTGAGAAGCCTTTCTGGCAGGAGCTTTGGTCATTGAATGTGCCAAACAAAATACGTCACTTCTTGTGGCGCGCGGCTAACGACTCCCTTCCAATAAAAAGGAATCTGCAGAAGAGGAATATCATCCAAGACACAATTTGTGAGCGTTGTGGAGATGGAATTGAAGATGGAATCCATGCATTATGGGGCTGCCAAATGATCAAACAAGTTTGGTGGGAATTGGAAAAGTGCAAGGATTTTTTGAATGAAAATTTCGCTAGTTTCCATGACTTGCTGCAAGGAATCCTTGCCCAGAAAAATCCAAACGTGGCTGAGCTATTTGGCTTTATCGGGTGGAGTATTTGGCATGATCGAAATGCAAGGAGGTTGGGCTCACATTCTTTGCCAATTGAGAAGATATACAGAGATGCAGTGGAGCGCTTAAGGGAGTTTCATTCAGTCCGAGAAGAGCAGAGAACTCAGTTAACGGTGCACCATCCAACTCACTGGCTGCCATCGTCCCCCTCAGTGTACAAGGTAAATTTTGATGGTGCCACTTTTCCGGACATCGTCGCTGCAGGTTTGGGTGTGGTTGTGCGTGATTCAGAGGGCTTGGTCATTGCCGCGCTATCGGAACGAATCCACTTGCCTCCAACTGTGACAGCTTTGGAAGCGTTGGCTTGCAGGAGGTCCATCGTATTTGCAGGTGAACTCGGACTGCAGGATGTGGTTTTTGAAGGTGATTCAGAGGTTATCTTCAAACTCCTCACAGCAGAGCAACCTTGCATGTCAGCATTTGGACACATCATTGAAGAATCACGCTCCCTATCATCATCATTCAGGTCAGCTACCTTTACTCACACCAAGCGCCAGGGTAACAACGTTGCAGACAAACTCGCTAAGCTAGCGAAAAATTTGTATGAACCACAAGTATGGTTAGAGGAAATTCATTGTAATGTAACAGAGCTTGTATCTGCAGACAGGATTTTCATGCATGATTAATGATAAGTTTCCTTCCGGTTTTCTCAAAAAAAAAAAAAAAAAAAAATTTAAAGAATAAAGACCATCTCACTACAGGTTGTATTGAAAAATCTCATTGAAAACCGTTTGCCTTGGTCATGTTGGGAACTAAAAAGATTTATTCCATCTTATTCATAAACCAGCTGGACAATTTCCCTTAATTTTAGAGTAGAGATTAATTAATTAATTAAGAAAGTAATTAATTTTCTTTTGTACGCTAATTAAGTGTGTTTTTAATTTGTTCATTATCTTCAATGAGCCATGTAATTATTCTCTCTCTCTCTCTCTCTCTCTCTCTCTCTCATTTTATTTAATTTATAATATATTATAAGGAAATGCTAACGGATGTCCTTAAAACAATTAAATAAACTATATTAGAAAATTTTTGATACCACTTTCATGGAATATATAAAAAGCTACAAAAAAAACATAATTGTTTTATCATTTTCCCATTAAATTTTTCTAAAAATAGTTCCCAAACCAATACCCTTAGGGCATCCATTAACATTTTCCTATATTATAAAGTGTGTTATTGATTGATAAGTGTGTATACACAAAATGTTTGGAGGTTTAAGGAAAAAATGTTCGAGTTATAAGATTAGCAACATATTGTAACTATCTAAAAAATATATAATTTTTTTAAAGAGAAAATGCTTAGTTAGGAGTATTTGATTATTCCTAAATCAACAACCAAAAGAAAAAAAAAAAGATTATTCCTAAATCACAATAATCATCCAAAAAAGATCAACTAGCAAGCAATAATATATGTTTTTACTTGACCTTTCAAAATATCATTCAAAGAGACCAAATTACTCACAAGATCCAGCAGTGATCCCCCAAATGTAATAAATAAATAAAAAATGAAAAAAAGAAAAGAAAAAAGAAGAAGAGAAGACAAGCTGTTATTGTGCAACCCAACCGACTATATATATCCCACTATATTTTATTTGTTTTGCATTCATATTACTTATATTGCACATCAATTTGTTCAACACTTATACTTCCACAGCACTCGGTTCCCCAAACGCTAACACTGCCAATTCATGTTTCTCATGGCACTACGTCAAAACCTGGTAACAACAATTCATAGAGTACCCAAAAGAACAAACATGCAGTTAATTATTTTATTAAGAGATCTAAGGAAACAGTGAATTACAAAATCAAAAAAAAAAAAAAAAGGGGGGGGAAAAAGAAAACTACAAAATCAAACTTCTATGTTGAAGTACTGCATGCGCCTTGTGACACACTTCATTGTGCTGTATTTAAGCCATGAGGGGCACTATTTGGAGATCTAGTTTCGTCGGAGTTAGTGTGAATCATCAAAAACTTATGGCCTATTTGGAAGTTAAAAAAAGGAGGGAGAGTAAAGTAGAGGGAGAGAGAGTAATTCAATTACCTTGTTTGGAAGTTTTTTAAGGAAGAAGGGAGAGGGATTTGGAGGAGTTTCAACTACCTCTAACCCTTCATTTTTAATTCCTCCTGTGGGGACGCAGGCCCAAATATATGTTGGGCTTTGGGTCTTGTCCGAGGAGGTACAGCGGTCCGAGAATAGATCAACAGTGAGGAGGGAATAAGACCAAGAACTTCATGAGTAGGCTATGGTTGTAAAGGCTGGGAGAGGTAGGCCGAGGAACAGTACCTCCTCAGTTAAACCTGCTCGTGATAAGAATATGCATTATGAACGTACGGGACAAAATGGGAGCTAGGAAATATCCAAGAAAAAGTAGCTACCACTGCATTGAATACTATGCAGTTAACTCTCTGGCCGCATTTATGTAGAGAAGACCCCTGAACAGTATTGCCTTGGTCGTCCCAACTCACAGAGGATCTGTGAGGGTGTCCGATGGGACAAGCACTCAAGTAGTGGCTTGGACGACTGGCAAGTGGAGGGCCAAGATCATTCAAAGGGAGATATATAATGCAAGAGACCCCTGATGTAAAAAAGGTTGGGAGATGAAGAGAAAAATACTGTAGCAATCAAGAATTGAACTTGTAATCACATTTGAGAATCAAAATATAAAAACTGATCTCCTCGGACTAAGCCGAGGACGATTTTCTTTAGTTTAAACTTGTCTATCTTCATTTTTTTGTCATCAAACCTACATTACCTGTTGTCTGATTTATTAAAACCCAGTTTTTCCAACTCACTCTCTACAAATTCATTGTATTGGGTTTCTTGGACCTAAGTCCATCCACCCTTTAGGTAAGAGACTCAAATCTGGTCCTTACACCTCCAAATTGGAGAGATTTGGAGGGAGAGTAGAGTAGATAAATTATTGATCAAATAAATTCCCTAATTTACCCTTTCTAAAATAACAAAATTATAAACTGATTATATAAAATAAATTCACATTTTTTTTCTCGAGAAAATAATGTTTGAAATTTTTTTTCTCAACCTGCACTTTCTAGAAAACCAAATGAGCGGCGAACTTCGTAGTCCTCGTCGGAATCACCAGTTCTCACCAGTGACATTCCCCGACTAGCTCACGAATGAGGCTCTCTCCATGGTGGACTTGTTGTAAACGAAAAGCCACGACTTCTTCTTCATGTGGCCGGCGAAGATCGCGGTGAACCAAGATAGAGAAGACGAACTCGTAGAAGCAGCAGTAGTCGCAGTAGCAGTAGCAGCCGAGGGCTCGCGAGTTGAAACCGTAGGATCCAATTCCAATTTCTCGGATCTGGACCTGAACAAATTCAAAAGCAACAAGAACCTACAGTTCTTCTTCCAATACGACCCACTATAATATTTTGTTGATTTTTTCAATAAACAAACAAACCAAACATTTTTTTTCTTATTTTAATTATTATCAATTAAGGATTTTTTTTTTTTTTGATATGAAGGATGATTTTTTTTTTTAGTATTATAAAAAAACTGAAAAAATATTTAATCATAAACCAATGTTGATTATTTAATTCACATCAGAAAAAAAAAAATTATCAAAAAAATTATTGTATGCTATAGTCATAATTATTTAATCTAACAAATTAATCATAGACCAATGTTACAAGTCCATTTTCGAATAGGGGTAAATTTGTCTATTTAAATCATTACCGATCTCCTTTGCATCCTAATTTTTTAAACATTCAAACAAGAGGAAGGGCTAATTACTCCATTCCCTCTTACTAATTTTAAAAAATCCAAATAAGGTGGAGCATAACTATTCCCCTCTACTCTCCTCCCCACTACTCTCCTCCCTTCTACTCCCTTTCTAAACTTCTAAATAGGTCATTAATGCCCTTCACCATCGCTTGGACCAGAATGCTTGCGTCCCCAGAGGTCGAGAACTTTAGCAAAATAATGATCCGTCCCTGCTAATTGGCTTGGACTCAATGGTTTCATCATTGCACGGTGGTGATGGTGATGATTTGGTGCATGCAAAGTGCGTGCTTGTATGGTAGAGAACACCATAACAAAGCCCAAGAAAAGGACTAGGACAATAAAACGGCAAACTTGGAGTTCTCTAGCCATGAATGTATATACTATATAGTAGTATTTATCTTTGTTCATAGATAAATGAGGATGTGAAGTTGGGCTGAAAAGTTTGGTAATTATAGAAAGAGATGGTAACTGTTATTAATTTGGAGGAAATGTACAATGCAAATTTCAAACACTTGATGGATTGTGTCTTTGTAAGGAAGCGTGCAAGGAAACTCATATGGAAAAAAAGAGAGGTGTAAAACATTTGGGTTGGAAACTTGGGTTGCAATGATCACATTTGAGTTTTGAAGAGTTAATAAAAGTTAGCTTATTACCACAACAATTTTCACAATTTTGGTCACAATTCGTCTATATGACGAGTTGTAAGCGGTGAAAAAAAAATGTAGGTTCATAATTTCATCACTTACAAGTCACCATGTGGAGAAGTTGTGCAAATGGTGGGTGTGCCAAACTTACTCTGAACAATTGAGGCCGGAAGCTATATATAACTTATAAGGTCAATCTTGTAGAGTGAGAAAGTCAATAACCCGTAATTTTGAATTTAAAAACTCGTCCACATGGTTTTCTTTGACCATATTTTTTTCGGTGCATATGCTTCATGTTTCAGAACAATGTAATGCGTGCTTGAAACTTTGCATTTTTTCGAGCTTCCTAATGTCTCGGTTTCTATACAGTCAGTCTAAGTACATGTTAATTGTCAAAGAATACGTGTTATTGTTGTTTTTTTTCTTCATTTGCTAAGAATAGGTGTCAAATTTGTCAGTAAATAACTGTTTTTTGGATTATATGTATTTTATTTTAACATGGCAAAATGCTATAAATTACTTTATTACCAAGGCACAAACACACTTACCCAGCTTACATCTTCATCCTATTTATATATTGTGTATTGTCTGGATTATTGATTTTATTAAAAAATATATATTAATTTGGAATCAAAATTGACAGACACAATAGACAAGCAAGTTAGAATGGTTTTCACCCTTATACTTGGAGGACCTCAAAGTGATAATAATACAAGATTTTGCATTTTCTGTATTGATACAAAACCATGGTATTATACAATAGCAGGGAAAAAAAAAGAATAAGAAAAAGAAAAAAAGAAAACTGTTGGCAGTTGATTTGCCAATTTCCACTACTAATCTGTTTTGAGGTAAGCCATTGAAAGATAACATATATAGTAGAAGTAAGATTTTCATGAAGCGCTTCTGTAAATATTCAACAATAAGTACGGATTTTCCAACAAATTTTCAACCATAGAAAATGTTGGCAACGATCACAACTGGGCCGATCTATGTAATTATTTGAATATATATATATATATATATATATATATTGAGACAAGTTATTTGAATCTCTTGTATGGTTACATGTAAATAGTTTTTGATACAACTGTGCAAGTATTCTTGATGGGACTGACAAACTCACCATCTGATGGGACTGACGAACTCACCTTTCTTGGACGACCTCATCGAGACCGACGAGGCTATCCTCTGAGACGAACTAACCACATGTCCATATCATTGACGAAGGTAACAAAACCATTTAATACAGCTAATAATGTCCCGAGCGGTTACAAGACCAGCTGTACAGACTGTTGGATGCCTCATTAAGGCACACATTATTAAGCATGAGACGTTACCAAAAGAGACATTAAAACCACATTAACAACCACAACGGCTAGGGGCTGGGGGAGCATATATAAAGTCTTCACAACACCAACACAAGGTACAGAGACACACCTCAAAGCATTTCTAGTTATTCTAATACTTTGTTATTTTCTCAAAATTCTCTTATACTGACTTTGGCATCGGAGACGTTGTGGCAGGCACCACACCGGTGTCCACCTTAAGGGAGCTACCTTACCAGTTTCACAGTGACACCGATGAAGCTACGGCTCCATCTGGACGAACCTACAAGACTGACGATTTGCACTTCATCAGTTTGGCGCCGTCTGTGGGGAAGATATTTTCAAATTCATATTTGAAAACGTAGTTTCCATCAACTTCTACGTTCAGATGGAACCCAATCCAGATTCCGCAGCCTTGACCCAGCAAGTTCAAGCTCTTACAGCCACCATTGAAGAACTCACCAAACAAAATCAGGAAATGAAGCTACGGCTTCAACAGGTTCAGCAGGCTCAACATGAGGAGAATCGATCCAAGGATAACGTGGATGGAGAAGGGGATAGCCATAGGAGGAGCATTCATCAAAGACCAACTACTCCAGACAAACAGAATTCAAACCTCCTTCGAGAGATGAGGAAGGAGATGGACGAACTGAGAAACAACATCAAGGAAAAGACAGACCGAAGCGTAGACAGAATGGTAAGGGCCACAGATTCACCCTTCACCGCGGCGGTACTTCAATGCCCCGTGCCGTCAAAGTTTCGTTTACCTCAGCTTGAGCCGTTCGACGGACTCAAAGACCCTCAAGATCACCTTAATACCTTTAAGACGACGCTAGGTCTTCAACAGCCACCTGACGGGATATTTTGTCGTTCCTTTCCCACCACTCTCAAAGGAGTTGCAAGGGAATGGTTCACAAAGTTGCCGACATCATCCGTGGACAACTTTGAGCAATTGAGCAATGCCTTCTTGCGTCATTTCATAGGGGGCAGCGTCCAAAGAGGCCGGCAGACCACTTACTCACCATTAGACAAAGAGAGAAGGAAACCCTAAGGTCGTACGTGAAACGCTTTACTCGGGAGACTCTAAAGGTGGACGAAGCTGATGACAAGGTGCAACTAACGACCTTCAAAGCAGGACTGAGATCCAGAGATCTCGTGGCTTCACTTGCGAAGAATCCACCAAAGACAATGGCAGAAATGCTCTTGAAGGCACAGAAGTACATGAACGCTGAATATGCTTTAGCCGCGATAAAGGATGTGGAAAAGACCCTGCCCAAGGGAAACTCGGCCCAACCGGGGAAGGACCCTACCAGGTCGTCCATTACTCCAGACAAGGCAGTTATCACTTGGAGACCATAGACGGGCAAAAATTACCGCAACCATGGAACATTGGGCACCTGAAGAAGTACCATCAATAGATGTAACAGACAGTTGTATTCATTTTTGAAAGCAATAAAAAAAAAAAAAAAACTATTCAGCCAATGACTTAGCACGAGCAAACCGAGCAGCTTAAAAAACAAAAATTGGCTAAGTAACAAGATTCCGCTTGGATAGATGTAAGTTACTAACGAAGCCAAAACTGGCTAAGTAGTAAGATTCCGCTTGAACGGATGTAAGTTACTGACGAAGCCAAAACTGGCTAAGTAACAAGATTCCGCTTGGACGGATGTAAGTTACTGACGAAGCCAAAATTGGCTAAGTAACAAGATTCCACCTGGACGGATGTAAGTTACTGACGAAGCCAAAACTGGCTAAGTAACAAGATTCCGCCTGGACGGATGTAAGTTACTGACGAAGCCAAATATGACAAGATCTCTTCAATGGGTGTAAGTCACAAAAAAACTGGCTAAGTAACAAGATTCCGCTTGGACGGATGTAAGTTACTGACGAAGCAAAAACTGGCTAAATAACAAGATTCCGCCTGGACGGATGTAAGTTATTGGCGAAGCCAAAAATGACAAGATCCCTTCAATGGGTTTAAGTCATAAAAAAACTGGCTAAGTAACAAGATTCTGCCTGGACGGATGTAAGTTACTGACGAAGCCAAAACTGGCTAAGTAACAAGATTCCGCCTGGACGGATGTAAGTTACTGACGAAGCCAAAAATGGCTAAGTAACAAGATTCCGCCTGGACGGATGTAAGTTACTGACGTCCTCAAGATTTCTTTGTCTACGTCCTCAAGATCAAGGTTCCCCAGATTCGCTCTAGTTGGGTGCTTGACGAGGAAATCTTTCATCTTCTGGTGGTCGTCATAACACGTCACAACGACCATATAACCTGGGGGGCATCTGATGGGACTGACGAACTCACCATCTGATGGGACTGACGAACTCACCTTTCTTGGACGACCTCATCGAGACCGACGAGGCTGTCCTCTGAGACGAACTAACCACATGTCCATATCACTGACGAAGGTAACAAAACCATTTAATACAGCTAATAATGTCCCGAGCGGTTACAAGACCAGCTGTACAGACTGTTGGATGCCTCATTAAGGCACACATTATTAAGCATGAGACGTTACCAAAAGAGACATTAAAACCACATTAACAACCACAATGGCTAGGGGCTGGGGGAGCATATATAAAGCCTTCACAACACCAACACAAGGTACAGAGACACACCTCAAAGCATTTCTAGTTATTCTAATACTTTGTTATTTCCTCAAAGTTCTCTTATACTGACTTTGGCATCGGAGACGTTGTGACAGGCACCACACCGGTGTCCACCTTAAGGGAGCTACCTTACCAGTTTCACAGTGACACCGATGAAGTTACGGCTCCATCTGGACGAACCTACAAGACTGACGATTTGCACTTCATCAATTCCTATATTGAAATTTGGTTTCTTTAGTCTCGGCCCTTCATATTCAAATTATTCATCAACTGTCGATCACTAAATAAATTGGAAGAAACAAATTCAGCAAAAAAAATTGGAAGAAACAGGCTTTTATATATATATATATATATATATATAAACACTATTTATAAATTACTATTGATAAAACTAAATTTGTCAGTTGATAGGTTTGTCCAGATGGAATCCGATATGAATGAGTCTAAGACTTGCAAAAGAATAACAATGATGTTTCTGTCCTTCTAGTCACCAGTGTGGTGTCTGTCAATGAGCCTCTGATGATAAAGTTAGACGTTGAGAATGAATGTATTAGAACTAAGAATGTATTTCTGTATGTATGGATGTGAATAAATGTATCTATGTACCTATTCGTATGAATGTATATCAACGTACCTATGCTTAGGTTCTAAGGTGGTTTATATAAATCTCTGACTTCTCTAACTGTTAGATGCCTTCAATGGTGGTCTTAATGGCTCTTGTAACGCCTCTAGTGGCTTTATGATGTTTATCTTGCTAATGGGCATGTATATCCATGCGTCCATTGATAACGGCTCATGCATTAAATGCATATTTATGGTGCTTTGGTTGTCCAACGACACTTGCTTTGGCCTTCCAACCTCATTTGGTCGTCCAAAGGCTTCTCTGGCCTAAGGGAATTTCTTGAGCCATCAACTATTGTGTTAGTTATAAATTATAATAAAAAAGTATTGCATAGAATTTATTTGGTGAATAAGAGATTTTATTGACAAGTAAGAGGGTGGGGGACGAGGACCAGTGGACCCTAGAGTCCTAGACTATGGTTCGCATTTGGCTGATGAGGAACACTATAGTGTATCAACCATCAAGAACAAGGAGAATATAGTTGAAGCATTAAATGAGGATGTAAAGGCTTGGAGTCTCGGACAGAGTTTTGTATGAATGTCAAGAATTCATTGCCACCATCGTCCATATGAATGTAGTAGTATTTATCTTTGTTGATAGATATCTTGGGATGTGAAGTTAGGTTGTAATGTTTGGTATATTTATAGTTAGAGATGGTAACTCTTAGATTTGTCAGATGGTAATGGGAAAATAATGCTTTGAATGGAATCAGAGAAAATGTATGATTCAATTTTTAAACGTTTGATGGACTAATGAGCCTATGCTAGGAAGCGTGCAAGGAAACTAAAGAGGGAGAAAAAAGAGATAGGTTAAACGTTTGGGGTTGAAACTTGGGGAACAACGAACAATTTTCATTTTTGAAGAGTGAACAATTGAGGTGGAATGTTAAGGCTTATCTAAGTCTAAGAGTAAACTTGGGATGAGCTCCAATTAGCTCAACTGGTAAAGTTTTTTGTAATAAAAGATATAAGGTTTCAATCCTACTTATATAAAAAATCGATTGGTATCTTAGCTTAATAATAAATATCAATTATCATGAAATATATGCTATAAGTTGAGAATCTTGAGATGCTATAATATCTATAAATAAATTTTAACAAAAAAGTGTAAGTTTAGATATATAAAATTTCTCACAATTTTTTTTGCAACTATTAATGTTACAAATTATAATTAAAATAATATTGTTATTTTTACATTAGTTCACTATTAATGCCACTTTATTAGTATTCGTACTATAGAATAAGAAAAACCAATACCGGATAATTAAAATAATTTAGATTCCCATCTTTGACCCAAAAATTTTCGGTGCATATGCTTCAAGTTTCAGAGTAGGGTTGTGTTTGGCATGGCTAAAAAAAGTCAGCTTATTTTACTATTTAACTTATTTTTGCTACTATTCATTGGTCCCACTGCACTTTTTGGTACTATTCATGAGTCCTACAATACTATTTCAGCTAACTTTTACCTTTATCTACAGTACTTTTAATAAAAAGTTTTCAATTTCAACTAAATAAGAATCTGTTTGGAATCCGCTTATTTTACTTTTATAGTACTTTCAATATTATTTTAGCTACTTTTTTCCTACTTTTAACAACTTGCCACATAGGTTTTGTTGTGAAAGTGTTGTGTCAATAGCATTATTCTTAAAATATTTAACTTTATAAGAAAGAAAAAAAAATGTTTCAAATTTTTGCTCATTTGTTAAAAAAAAAAAAAAAAAAATCTAAGACTTTGGCTTCCTTTTCCATTGATAGCAGAAAAAGTTGTTTTTCCCTACACTTTTCTTCTTCATCAACAAAAAAATACACCATTGTTACAACCAACAGATCTGTATCTATATCTGTGATTCTTTCCTAATTCTCTCTATCTTTCTTTTTTCCTTCTATGTTTTCTTAGTTTTTCTCTCTATTTGATTAAGTAATTTGATTAATGCTCTATAGATTTCCAAATTCAAAAAGTCTTTAGTGCTTGCTTCAATTTCAAGAGACTGACAACATGTATGATTAAGAAGTCATACATTTTAAAAGTTAAAACTTATATCAATTACTATTTTTTTCTTCTTAGTTTCACATTTACTGTTAGTCTGACTCCAAGAGACTAACCACGTGTATTATTAGTTATTTAATTATATTTGTTTATGCATTTAATAGTTGTTTTATTACCAATATTTATACTAAATTATATTAAGAATACTATTATAGATTATTGTATAATGTATATAATATGGAAGTTGTGCATGTAAAAAAAAATTAATAATTATTTTTTTATTTGTTCTCATGATAAATTTCTAGCTCCATCATTGTCCCCCTAAAAAAAAAAAAAAAATTATGTAGCCGCCACTGTGTAGTCCTAAATTTTTTCCAATTAATAGGCCAATATCCACTACTAGTCTGTTTTTAGATAAGCCATTGAATGATGACTTCTACTATATAGAATAACAGAAGTAAGAATCTCTTACAGCTTTTGTAAATTTTCAACAAAAGATATTAATGGCAAAGATTAAAAAATTGCACATGTTTTATTACTCTTGCTGTTTTTATTGACTGTCTAAATGAAATAACTACCAAAAAGGAAGACGAAGCCTAGGAAGGCAAAAAATTGACAGAATATCCCCTCAATACTATTGTTTGTATTTCATTTATCAATAGAGCCATTTGTTTGAAATTAATTGAGAAATCTAATGTAATATACTTAATGTATTGTAGGTAAATTTTTCAATATATATATATTAAAAGGATTGCTACATCCACAAGATTTTCACAACAAATATTAGGTGATTGGTTGTACACTCATCCTTAGGCCAAAGGCTTATAAGGCATGAGTGGGAGGCGTCTCTCTCCGATGTGGGATTGAATAAATTCTTGAGGACTAAGGCTCAATGCCATTTTCAAAGAGGATAATACCTGATTGGGGGCCGAGACGAAAGTCCTCTCACACACACACACACACACACAAACACACACACACACACACACATATATATATATATATATATATATATATATAGAGAGAGAGAGAGAGAGAGAGAGAGAGAGAGAGAGAGAGAGAGAGAGAGAGAGGATTTCCCTTCCAATAACAAACAATTACAACCTAATATTTAAGATTTAATGTGAAAATTTTGTGAAAATGTTATGGACATGATATTTCTCTTAGCTTTAACACATTAGGGGGAGGGGGCATGAAAATATTGTATGGTTGCATGCAAATAGTTTTTGGAAAAAGTATTCCTACATTTAATTTCAGTTTCCTTAGGGATGGCCCTATTCATATTCAAAATTATTCATTCAAACGGTGGATCACTAAAACTATTGGAAGAAACAGGTCTAAGATTAACACTTTTTATAAATTACTTTTGTTGAATTAAAATAAAAAGTAATGCATAAAACTTTTGTTTTCTTTGCGAATAGAGAAGAAACAGGGGGACCAGTGGACCGCTAGACCAGGAAAATTAACTTGGCTACTCATTTGGGTGCTGAGGAATACTAGAGTACATCAAGGACAAATATGGACAGAAATAAAGGCTTGGAGTCTCGGTCTGAGTTTCATAAGAATGTCAAGAATTCATGGCTGCTGTTGTCCTTTCAGCTTTCTATTGTAGCTTGTAAATAAGTATTTTTATTTTGTTTGTTTCTTAATAAATCCAACTACCCATGAAAATAAAAATAAAAAACAAAATAAAGCTAACTGGTTCATTTGAGAAAAAAAAAAAACAAAAACAAAAAACAAAAAACATAACAAAACAAAAAAGGCATTGCAGGGAACTATGATTTATATATATTTATAGGCCTAGAAATGTGCCCTGATAAAAGTTTTTTTGGGCATAAAGATATGCAAAAAAATTGGTGAAACATTACGCTTTTCTTTATATTAAAGTAAATCTATACTTACCAAGAGTCTTGTATTGTTATACCTCAATACTGTTTAATCTCTTTTATGAGAAGAATTATGATTCATATCACTCTTCTCTCATTGTTGTAAATTGTAATTGTCAAATTTTTTTAGAAAATCTTAACTTGAATTTTTTTTTTAATTATATATAAGTAATTAAAGGAAAGAGAACGTAAATAAAAACATTGTAAATGTAAGCCCTAAGTTCATCTCAAAACTCCCAAAATAAGTTAGACACTTATAAGCTAACATCCAACTCCCTCCTTAGCAATATGATTTCATTAGCTTACTTCCAAATGGGAAGATGGATATATCTTGAAGCCGTATGCTCTAATTGAACTTGATGCGCTACATTGGTCTCTCATTCACCTTGAATTTTAGTGAAGTTGTTATTGTATGCCTAATAGGGCTATAGGCTCATAATATTTTATTTGTTGTGAAGTTGTTATTGCATGGCCCAACAAGTTATAGGCTCACAATATTTTATTTGTTGCAAAGTACAAACATATTTGTACAACAATTAGGACCGTTTTGTAGTGGTGTTTAAGTATTGGTGTTTAATGATATGAAAACAGTGGTTTTAAATGCGTTAAAAAAATACATATTTAAAGTATTTATGATAGAAAAAAAATGTGGGGTAACCAAAAGAAAAAAAATACACGTGCTTACCGTACTCACAATTCTAACACTACATATTCATGTTTCTCATGGCACTACGTTGAAACCCAATAACAGCAATTCATAGGGTACCCAAAAGAAAAAACACGCAATTAATAATTTTATTAAGAGATCTAAGGATACCATACAATGACACTTTTGTAGCAAAAAAAGGAGGAGAAAAAAAAAAAAAAAAAATTCAAACTTCCATCTTTCAGAATTGCGCCTTGTGGCACTTATTATGCTGTATTTGAAACCATGAAGAGTGCTATTTGGAGATCTAGCTCCATCGACTGGTGTCTATGTGCATCATTAACAAATTAATGCCCTGACCCCTTATCACTTGGGCCGCTGGAGGAGAGAGGATGTGGAGTTTGGTTTTGCTTGATTCCCCAGAGGTGAAGAACTTCAACAAAATAATGACCTTGTTTGGCTTGGCTTGGACTCATGGGCTTCATCATGGCATGGTTATAATTTGGAGCATTCAAAGTGCGAGCTTGTATGGTAGAGAATACCATAACAAAGCCCAAGAAAAGGACCAGGAAAACAAAACGGCAAGATTGGAGTTTCCCAGCCATGAATGTAGTATATTATATGTTTATCTTTTGTTGATAGAGAAAATGGGATGTGAAGTTGGGCTGTAAATGTGTGGTATTTATAGGGAGAGATGGTTACTGTATAAATGGGGAAAAAATGATGCTTCTTTGAATAGTATTGGAGGAAATGTGCGATTCAAATTTCAAGCACTTGGGAATTAGGATTGTGTCTATGTTAGGAAGCATGCAAGGAAACTCATATGGAGGAAAAGAGAGATGGGTTAAACAATTAGATTGGAAACTTGGGGAGCAATGAACATTGTTTGAGTTTTGAAGAGTGAACAATTGAGGTTGGAAGTTAAGGTCAATCTTGTATAGTGTGAAAGCCATGAACAGGTAATTTGGAATTTAGATTCCCGTCCAGATTGATTTCTTTGATCATATTTTTTTTCGGTGCATATGCTTTCCATTTCTGATCATATAATGCTTCTAATTTTGCCTTTTTTTTTTTTTTTTTTTTTTTTTTTTTTTTTTTTTTGTGCTTCCTTTATATCAAGTACAGATCATGTAGGAGGTTCTAGCTAGCTCAACTAATTAAGGGTCTGTTTGGATACCACTTATTACTAAAAACTGAAAACATTGTAATAAAATAATTTTCAAATGTAGGAATAGTGCCGTGGGATCTAGTTTTAACTTAATATTTGCGTTTTTCCGTACTTGCGAATCTCGTGAATAGTGCATGAGACCTACAGAAAAAAGGTCATAGATTAAAACTCTATAAATTTCAAAAAATAAGGATCATTATTGTTTATTTTCTTCCTTTGCTATGAATAGGTGTCAACATTTTGTGTAAATTACTGATTTCAGATTATATTTCTATGTTAACATGGAAAATACTATTAACCATGTTGGCAATTGATCAACCAATTTGACTACTAATCTTTTTTAAGATAAGCCATTGAAAGATAACATATGCAGTAGAAGTAAGATTTTCACTAGGTTTCTGTAAATATTCAACTATCTAAACAGTACATCTTTTATTAGTCTTGCTGTTTTAACTTTTTATGGGCCGTCTAAAAGATTGAAATTAATTTCCTCAAAGTGTAAAAAGAAAGGAGAAGTCAAGGAGGAAAAAATCTGAAAGAATATCCACCCAATAAGTGATATTCGATATAAATGAAAATTAAAAACCCTCAGAGCCAGCAATGCACCACCTTTTTTTTTCCTGATAAAGGAAGAAGTTAGTTTTATTTTATTTTATTATATATATATATATATATTAAAGAAAAATAGAAAATAATTTTTGGTACAGGAATTCCTATTTTTAAATTTAGTTTCTTAAGGGAAAGCCCTATTCATCATCAAATTATTCATTCAATTGATGGATCACTAAAAATATTGGAAGAAACAGATTTAATATAAAACACTATTATTGTAGTTATAATTACAAGTATTGCATAGGATTTTTTTTTATTTTTAATTTTTATTTGGTGAATAAGTAGGAGATTTTATTGAGAAAAAACTTGACTAGTGGCTATTGCATTTGGCTGCTGAGGAATACTAGTTGTACTTTAACTATCACCTGGTCCACCACAAGTAGAAGTAGGTCTAGATTGTTATTTAAAAAAAAAAAAGGATGAAGAGGAATAATGTCAAAATTGATCTACCATGCACTTCAGTGTATATGAGAATATGTAAATTATTATTCAATAGATAAAAGAGATTACAAAGTTATGTTGATTTAAGATTATGATTTATGAGAATCAACATGTTCTACCATATATATAGTTGTAGACAACTTATTTCGCTTCTCAATTATGATACATATCCTTTTTATTTATGGTTTATTTTTTCATCATGTCATTCTCCAGCCCTATTTTAGTAAGTGCTCTATTTCAAAATCTCATTTCATTTCTGGTTCAAATCTCATGGTTTTATTTAAACCAACTAACTATTTTATGAAGAATCAACTTTTCTCTATTTTTTTCCAACTTTGAAATTTTAATGATTAAAAATTTAGGGTTTAAAAAACAGAAAATATGTGTTGTGTGGTGTGCACTGTGCTACAGTGTACTAAGCTTTCCTTCCTCATTCGAACCCTCTAAGTTATAAAATTTTGTGTGAATATGCTGTGTTTATAACTGTGCTCTAGATGTTAATAATAGTTTGGGATGAGCTGTGGGCCTATGTAGACCAACCTCCACAACTATATATGTTTTAATTTAAAGAATAAAGACCATCTCACTACAGGTTGTATTGAAAAATCTCATTGAAAACCGTTTGCCTTGGTAATGTTGGGAACTAAAAAGATTTATTCCATCTTATTCATAAACCAGCTGGACAATTTCCCTTAATTTTAGAGTAGAGATTAATTAATTAATTAAGAAAGTAATTAATTTTCTTTTGTATGCTAATTAAGTGTGTTTTTAATTTGTTCATTATCTTCAATGAGCCATGTAATTATTCTCTCTCTCTCTCTCTCTCTCTCACATTTTATTTAATTTATAATATATTATAGGGAAATGTTAACGGATGCCTTTAGGATAATAGAATAAATTATATTAGAAAAGTTTTGATACCACTTTCTGAAAAATATAAAAACTATAAAAAAAAACTTAATTGTTTATCATTTTCCCATAAATTTTTTCTAAAAATGGTTCCAAAACCAATGCTCTTAGGGCGTCTGTTAACATTTTCCTATATTATATAAAGTGTGTGTTGTTGATTGATAAGTGCGTATGCACAAAGTTTTTGGGGTTTAGGGAAAAAATGTTTGAGCTATAAGATTAGTAACATATTATAACTATCTATAAAAAAATAAAAAATAAAAAATTTAAAGAGAAAATGCTTAATTAGGAGTATTTGATTATTCCTAAATCACAATAATCATCCAAAAAAGATCAACTAACAAGCAATAATATATGTTTTTGCTTGACCTACCAAAATATCATTCAAAGAGACCAACTTACTCAGAAGATCTGATCCCTCAAATGTAATAAATAAATTAAAAAAAGAAAAAAAAAAGAAAAAAAAAAAAGAGAAGAGAAGCCGTTATTGTGCAACCCAACCGTCTATATATAGCCCACTATATTTTATTTGTTTTGCATTCATATTACTTATATTGCACATCAATTTGTTCAACACTAATACTTCCATAGCACTCTGTTTCTCAAACGCTAACACTACCAATTCATGTTTCTCATGGCACTACGTCAAAACCTGGTAACAACAATTCATAGAGTACCCAAAAGAACAAAAATGCAGTTAATTATTTTATTAAGAGATCTAAGGAAACAGTGAATTACCCAAAAAAAAAAAAAAAAAAAAAAACATAAAGGGGGAAACAGAAAACTACAAAACCAAACTTCTATGTTGAAGTACTGCATGCGCCTTGTGACACACTTCACTGTGTTGTATTTAAACCATGAGGGGCACTATTTGGAGATCTAGTTTAATTTCATCGGAGTTAGTGTGAATCATTAAAAACTTAATGACCTTCACCATCGCTTGGACCGGAATGCTTGCGTCCCCAGTGGTCGAGAACTTCAGCAAAATAATGATCCGTCCCCGCTAATTGGCTTGGACTCATTGGTTTCGTCATTGCACGGTGATGATGGTAATGATTTGGGGCATGCAAAGTGCGTGCTTGTATGGTAGAGAACACCATAACAAAGCCCAAGAAAAGGACTAGGACAATAAAACGGCAAGCTTGGAGTTCTCTAGCCATGAATGTATATAGTAGTATTTATCTTTGTTCATAGATAAATGAGGATGTGAAGTTGGGCTGAAAAGTTTGGTATTTATAGAAAGAGATGGTAACTCGTAAATTTGGAGGAAATGTACAATGCAAATTTCAAACACTTGATGGATTGTGTCTTTGTAAGGAAGCGTGCAAGGAAACTCATATGGAAAAAAAGAGAGGTGTAAAACATTTGGGTTGGAAACTTGGGGTGCAATGAACACATTTGAGTTTTGAAGAGTTAATAAAAGTTAGCCTATTATCGCAACAATTTTCACAATTTTGGTTACAATTTGTCTATGTGGCGAGTTGTAAGTGATGAAATAAAAAATTGTAGGTTCGTAATTCCATCACTTACAAGTCATGGAGAAGTTGCGGAAATAGTGGGCGTGCCAAACTTACTCAGTGAACAATTGAGGCCGGAAGCTATATATATAAGGTCAATCTTGTAGAGTGAGAAAGTCAATAACCGGTAATTTTGAATTTAAGAACTCGTCCACATGGTTTTCTTTGACCATATTTTTTTCGGTGCATAGAATTCATGTTTCAGAACAATGTAATGCGTGCTTCAAACTTTACATTTTTTTCGAGCTTCCTAATGTCTCGGTTTATATACTGTCAGTCTAAGTCGATGTTAATTGTCAAAGAATACGTGTTATTGTTGTTTTTTTTATTCATTTGCTAAGAATAGGTGTCAAATTTGTCAGTAAATAACTGTTTTTTGGATTATATGTATTTTATTTTAACATGGCAAAATGCTATAAATTACTTTATTATTGACAATGCCAAAAATCGTCGGTATGTCATACAGTGCTTACGTGCTCGAGACAATACCTACGAAAAAAAAAC
This sequence comes from Quercus lobata, assembly GCF_001633185.2. Taxonomy (NCBI): domain Eukaryota; kingdom Viridiplantae; phylum Streptophyta; class Magnoliopsida; order Fagales; family Fagaceae; genus Quercus; species Quercus lobata. Next base: position 77,087,187 of record NC_044905.1, read on the forward strand.
AAAAAAAAACCCTAAAAGAATACTGGTGTGGTACCGGCCAAAGACCTTTCGAAGGTTAAGTTAGAGAATTTTCACAACTCTAGAGTGATAGAGTTGGGGGAATTATGCGTACCTTGGTTTGTAAGGGTCTTGGGGGTTTTTATAGTAGCATGGGGTTGAGATTCGTTTCTTGGCTTAGAAGATCTTTCCTTGTGGGAGAGATCTTCTTTAATTTGCGTATCTTACAGGATCTTTTCCTTATAGGACTCTCTTGATTAAGGTTAAGCGTGAGGCACAAGATATTTCCTTATATGCTTATGTGTGGAGGACAAGTCATGTCAACCTTGTCAAAGGTTCGCTTATCCTCTTCAGCTTCCCCCCGTCAACTCCATATCCCGTCAATATATTCTAGTTGTCTCATTCAAATGTTTGTTGTCTTCAGGGTGCAGCCGTCAACTTTGAGGTGGAATCATCGACTTTCACTCTATCGTTGTTAGGCCGTGAATGTGCAAGCGAGGCTAATGAGTTCATTAGGACTGTCGCTTCAACCTAACATGGACGACTTCATCAAAACCACAAAATTATCCTTATCATCTGCCCCCTACTCCATGGCCCCGTCAGCTTTAGCCAACGGGTTATGGAGTTCAATTCGTAGCTCTCTCCTTTTTCACTATTTATTATTTTATTTATCGAAAAAAAGAGAGGGCATTTATGGGTGATTCCCTGAGTAGCCTTTATTAATTGCTTGGACATATGGCTTAAGTGGATTAGCTCCGTTTCTGGACGAGGGTGTCGCTTCGTCTTCCGTGCACTTTTCATCCTATATATATATATATATATATATATATATATCTCAGTTCCTTCCTCATTTTCTCCTATTTCATCATTGTTGATCTTCAGAAAGAGAGCTTTGCTATTTCAAGAACTTTGCTCCCATCACCATGCTAACTTTGTTGCCTTCGTTATTTCGTTGAGACAGTCACCTTTCAAGGAACCGTCTACTTGGTAAGTCACCTTTTCCTTTCCTTCATTCTACCTCTCATCTTTGTTTTTCTAGTTCATCGTTTACCTCTTTTAGGGAAGCCGTCAACTTAGGTACTTAGAATACCTCCGTCACTTGTAGGTAAATAGATGTCTAAAGAAGTAACGAGTGAGCAGTCGTCAGTTTGTGAGGGAGCGGGCTACTACAAAGTCTTCCAGAAAGGTTATGAGCCCAAGGAGGGCTTTCTTGGTCATCAGAGAGGAAAACGTCAGTCCATTCTCCTGACGAGGAAGTGGAGAATTGTGTTGGAGAGGGAGGTGAGGAAGAGGAGATAGATGAGCGAGAGGTTGAAGGTGATAAGGGAGAAGAGGATGACGAGGATGAGGGTGATACTGATAAGAGAACCCTCGAAGCTAGAAGTTCAGGAAGCCCTGGGAATGGGCATGCTCGTTCATTTATCCTTCTTAAAATGTGGACTGTTAACAATTTCTTGCCAACGATGATGGTCAATATATTTAAGAATATGAGGGATTATTACCAGATCCCTGACCATATCCCAATTCGTCTCCTTGGGAAATTCGAGAAGTGCTACTTAAGGAAGACTACGAACATCGGCATGTACGATGCGATGTTTGCAGCGAGACTAAGGTTGCCACTGACAGTGTGGCACCATCAGTTGGATAATTTTCTTGGATTATCTGTCAGCCAGATTGCTCCAAATGCCTGGAGGATCTTTATAGGGGCTGAGATTTTGTGGGGTCGTCTGAGTGGTGGGAACCGTCAACTTTCATTGGATGAGTTCTTTTATTGCTATAGACCTCAACACATCATCACGTCCCAAGGAATATACCACTTTGCTGCACGGAAGAAAAGTTTATGACTTGTGTCAAACATGCCCAACTCAAACAAGAACTAGAAGGGTAGATACTTCTTCGTTCAGGGGATGGATTGGGTATGTTGTCTAGAAGAGTGGGTCACAATGCCCCATGGTTTTGAAAATACTTGGGGTATTGTCAAGGATTCAGGTTTAGCATCGTCAATTTTTGCTTTAACTTTTCCCATTTATTTGTTAAGTGTTTTAATGTCGTCGTTTTCCTTTTTCAGCTAATGTTTGTCTGAACATAACTGACGAGCTGGAGGCCTTCATCCGTCATGTCCTTGAAATTCCGTTCGAGCAATGGAAGTGTAGGGACTTGATCACCCTCGACACGCTACACGCATATTGTGGATTAAACACTTATTCTCGTCAGCGTAAGTGATTTATTTTCTTCCATCGTTTTTATTTTTATTTTTGTCGTCTCTTGGTCTAATGCTCGTCATTTGTTGTCACGCCCCAAACCCTAAAGGGTCCAAAGCATGAGAAATATGTCTTAAAGTACCTGTAGATTTTTTTTTCTTCCTTTTTGACAATTCAATCCATAACAATCATATCAAGTACCAACATCAAGAATTATCATAATAATTCCATTGAATATACTCTTAAAGTAAGTCAGAGCTTTAAGCAATAATTACAAGGACCACTGGCCACAAAAAAATAGAGGTTTGAATAAATAATTACATATCAATAGCTTGTCCCATTAGTGGGAATAAAGTCACAGCCACTATAATATACAAAAGAATGAGTCAAGCATATTCTAAGATGTACAACATCTAATATCTCCATTAGAAAAGTTCAGCCTCCATCAGTAACTAGTCTAACTACTATTAGCCACCAAAAAGCTGTCTCAAAAGATTGTTGCCTACTCGGAAAAGTTTATAAAATAATGGGAAGAGACAGAGCCCAGTAAATAGCATATTTAATGGGGGTGGGGGAAATGCAAGTTTCATCTTCAAAAATAATAATATGACAAGAATGATTTAATAATGAAACACAAACTTTCTCAAAGTAAATACCTTGAAACTATATACTATAATCTGTGAGCATTAACAATATAATTTCCAAAACTATAATATCTAACATAAGATAAATTATCACAAATCTACCACACTACCATATAGACCGGTCAGGGGATCCACCTATTTACGATTAGCATAATATTGTCCTCTCTAGTATGCAGACTCTTGGCCCCATGGACAGCAGCCTTACCCATACCCTCAAGGTTTTTATCTCCCCCCATGGGCAGTAAAGAGAGTGCGTCAAATAGGACCTTTTTTGCATGTGGTCTCTTGGCCCAATGAACAGCAACCTTACTCACACACAATCAAGATGAGAAATTTTTACCTCAAAAAAAAGATGTGAAGGTGTTTATGGGTTCCCAAGAATTTTCCAGTGATCTTGTCAGAAAATGATGGTGGAAATGGTGGTGGTGGTGGTGTGGAAGTGCCGGTGGAGAGGATGAGAGTAGAGAGGAGCGTATGAGAGAAAAAAAAAAAAAAAAAAAAAAAAAAAGCAAGGCAGAGAGTGAGCCGGCCAAAGTGGAGATAAGATGAAGTGATTGTGTGGTGGGTAGTGGGGTTAGGTGGGGCACGTGGGAAACCAAAAATTTGATTTGACGTCTCTCTCTCTCTCTCTCTCTTTTGGTTTTAAACTAATAGGACGTTACATTTGTCCTTTGCAGAAATGGAGGCAACCATGCAGAGGGTGCAGGTGAGGGCAGCTACTGCGCGTAGGAAAGAGGAACAGAAAGTGAAGGGGAAGGAAAGGGCATCCTCGTCAGCCCTTAAGGTTGTCGAAAAGGGGGCGCCCAAGAGGAAGGCTAACAGGGAGGTCAACCATCCTTCCAAGAAAGTCACTGTCACCCCCGGGGATAAACTCCCTAAAAAGCCGTCACCTCCCAAGCCAAGCCATAGGGCAGGCAAGGGACTAATGATGACGTTAGGCCCCATTAGTTAGGGACCTGATCGTCATCTTCTTACTCACAAGGACTACGCCGTTGAGATGATTGAGTCAATCATCAAGGAGAAGGACATGGACCCTTATGCTGAGCAAATGACGGAGGAGCTAGGGGCATTAGGCCTTTTTTACCTTGCCCGGGTACGTCTCTTCCTTTTTTTTCTTTCTCATTTTTATTAATTCACTATTCAATAGCTAACAATTGTTCTGTTTGTAGGTGTTGGTCGCATGAAGGTGCTGCAGGTTAGAAGCATCGCCCAAGAAAGGGTGATTGCTCGCCTGCGCAAGTACAATGGGACCTTAACCAATAAGCAAGAGCAATACGAGGGGGTCTTTCGTACTCTCAATACAGACGTGAAGGAGCTAAAGGAGAAGCTGGAGGAGGATGGTCATCAGAAGAAGGAGCAAGAAGCTAAGGCAGTGATAGAAAAAGAGTTGACGACCTTTCTCAGGTATGTGGAGATGGCCAGGGCTGATGCCGTGAAGGAATTCAAGACTTCACAGCCATTTATTGATTCCTGCGTTGTCTACTATGGTGACGGGTTTGGGGATTGCCTTAAACAAGTCAAGTCCATCTACCCTCACTTGGATTTATCTAAGGTCATCATGGACGACCCCCTGCCATCAACTCCTGCTGGCGACACTATCCAGGAGGAAACCGACGACTCCGCAGAGTCTGAATTTGATCTAAAAGATGACAACGTTGTCCTTGCTTAACCCGCTGTGGATCCTCCTGTCACTCCTTTGGTCCCGTCCACTGAGCCTTTGAACGTTGAAAACCCTTTAGCTCAAGACGTTCAAGACAAAGATGACAAGAACCCTCCAGACGCCCCGGCCTTTTAGTTTTCTACTTCTTGAATTATTATATATTTAGTCTAAACCTTAGACAATGTTAGACGCCCCTTTGTTTTGGGCTCTTTTTGTAAAATTACTGCTTCATTTATGGTACATCTTTATTATTTTGCACCTGTCACTTTCAATTGTGCTTGATTTTTATGCGCATGTCTTTTCAAGAATTTGATAATCAGGAAGAATATGTTGGCTTGTAGACTCTTGTGATAGCCCTGTCCACTTATGGACTTGAAGAACACCAAGGTATTCTTATGGAATGAACTCGTTTGCCTCTCAATGGGTCGAACTCGCCCACTTGTGGATTTAAATAATAATAAACTCGTCCTCTCAAGACCTTTTTAATGCACACATCCTTAGCAATGAACTCGTCCACTTTAATAATGAACTTGTCCACTTTTAGTGACTTAATAATGAACTTGTCCATTTTAGGGACTTAATGATGGGCTTGTTCACTTATGGACTTTGTAGTTTTACTGCGTCCACTTGTGGACTTGATAATAATATTAACCCATCGTCATAGGATGAACTCGTCCACCTATGGACTTTAATAATGAATCCGTCCACTTGTGGATTTAATAATAAGTCATCCTAATAGGATGAAATCGTCTACCTATGGACTTTAATAATTAATCCGTCCACTTGTGGACTTAATAATAAGTCATCCTCATTGGATGAACTCATCCACCTATGGACTTTAATAATGAATTCGTCCACTTGTGGATTTGATAATATTAACTCATCCTCATGGCATAAACTCGTCCACTTATGTACTTAACAATGAATTCGTCTACTTGTGGATTTGATAATATTAACTCGTCCTCATGGGATGAACTTGTTCACTTATGGACTTAACAATGAATTTGTCCACTTGTGGATTTGATAATATTAACTCATCCTCATGGGATGAACTCAACCATTTATGGACTTAACAATGAATTCATCCACCTTGTGGAATCGATAATATTAACTCATCCTTATGGGATAACTTCGTCCACTTATGGACTTAATCATGGATAAACATGTAGAATAGACATGTAGAAATAGATAAATACGCCAGTCATATCTGAATAAACTCCTCTTATTATGATAAATGCGTGAATACGTAGAAAAATTGTTCTTTAAAGGAAAAAACCTACCCTTTGGGCTTTAAAAAGTATTGTAGCAAAAATTAATTAAAATAAATTGGCAAATGAGGAGTGTCATTCTATATGCTATCATCTACCGGTAGTACTTTCGGAGATGCTCGGTATTCCATGGGTGGTACAACTTTTGTTCGTCTAGTGTCTCTAGGTGATAGGTATCTTTCCTGTGCCATGATGTAATTTTGTATGGTCCCTCCCAGTTAGGTTCAAGCTTTCCTTGGGTAGGGTCTCTAGTGGCGCCCATTACCTTCCTCAAGATGAGGTCTCCAACCTTGAAGTCTCTTTGTCTGACTCGGGAGTTGTAGTGCTTGGCCATAAGGTCCTGGTAACGTGCGAGTCTTTGTTAAGCTATTGCTCTGACTTTGTCTAGTAGATCGAGCTGTAGGCATATAGCCTCATCATTTTTTCTTTCATCATGATTACCCACCCTGTAGCTCTTCTGGCCATACACTCTTTGCCCCTTCGAGCTGAGTCTTGATGATTTTAAGTAAGGATCGGTTCATAACCTCAACCTTCTCGTTGGCTTGAGGGTGGGTAGGGAAGGAGTAGTCGTTCTTGATTCCTAACTACGAGCAAAAATCCCTAAAGGAGTCGTTGTTGAATTGTTTCCTGTTATCTGAGACCAAGACTTTAGGGATCCCATACTTGCAGACAATGTTTTTCCAAACGAAGCTTATCACATTCTTCTCCGTAATAGTAGCCAAGGCTTCTGCTTCTACCTATTTAGTGAAGTAGTCTATGCCGACTATATGGAACTTTAGCCGTCGCATTACTATTGGGAATTGACCTATGATGTTAAGTCCCCATTGAGCGAATGGCCACGAGGCTGTCATCGGGGTCAGTTCTTCCATCGGCAGTCTGATGACGTTGTTGAATCTTTGACATTTGTCATAGGCTTTGACATAAGTCTAGGCATCCTTCTGCATAGTAGGCCAGTAATATCCAGCTCGAATCAGTTTATGTACCAGCGACCGTAACCCTGAGTAGTTCCCGCAAATCCCTTCGTGTACTTCTCTCATGTCATAATCTGCCTTTTCGGGGCTTAAACACCTTAGGTATGGGCGGGAGAAGCCTCTCTTGTACAAGACGTCACTTATCAAGATGAATCGTGCTGCTTTGACCTTCAGCTTCCTTGCGGCTTCCTTACCGTCTAGTAGTGCACCGTTTTTCAAGTAGGAGACTAATGGTGTCATCCAGTTACTTTCAAAACTTATCTCCTGCACATGGATGGGATCTATTAATGGCAAAAGTTGAACAAAGGAAAGTACCTTGTTAGGGGTGATCATGAGTTTTGCTAATGCGACCTTGGCAAGACAGTCAACTTGCTTGTTCTCTCCTCTGGGGATTTGAACAATCTTAGCTTGTAAATCATCCACCCTTCTCTTTACTTGCTCTAGGTACTTCTTCATCCTCTTGCCCTTGCATTCGTAATCACCGTTTACTTGGTTTGTGTCAACTTGGGAATCGCAATGAATAACCACTTTTGCGGCCCCTGCTACTTTAGCGAGATCTAGTCCCGCAACTAGAGCTTCGTACTTTGTTTCGTTGTTGGTTGTAGGGAAGTCGAGACTAACCATGCATTCGATCTCATCCCCTTTTGGAGAATGAAGTACAATGCTTGCTCCACCATCCTATCTGTTGGATGATCCGTCTGTGTGTATACTCCATTGAGGATACTCTTCTACCCTCTAGCATTCCATGTTAGTGAACTCCACAATGAAGTCAGCGACCACTTGCCCTTTAATGGCAGTACGCAGGCGGTACTGTATGTCAAACTCACTCAACTTTATGGCCCATAGTGCCATTCGTTCGGCGTCTTCAGGATTGCTCATTACTTGCCATAAGGGCTTATCTGTTAGGACAATCATCGTGTGGGCTTGGAAATATGGCTTCAGCTTGCAAGTTGCTGTAACCAAAGCGAAGGCAAGTTTCTCCTTCGATGGGTACCTCTCCTCTGCACCACGAAGTGCCCAGCTGGTGTTGTCATAGTTGTTAGTATTGTACAATACATGATACGTATCGTATGATACGTATCGTATCGTAAGAGTGTATCGTAAGTGCTCATGAATCATCTGATACATAGGTGCGTATCGTATGAATCATATCGTATCGGTAAATCGTACGTATCGTACGATACATAGACATGTGAGTTTAAAATGAGTTTTTTTTGTTAAAATTTGTGGTTTTATTTGATTTAAACAAGTTGTTAGACTTTGTTAACACAAAATTATTGGGAAAATTAATTGAGATTAATGAAATAGCAAGTCCATGAGTTTTTTTTTTCCTTCCTTCTCTTTCTCCTACAAAATTTAGACTATACTCATAACACTCACTTTCATATGTGCAAATTTATTTTCTATGTTACTAATAATGTATTAAATGAAAATATAATTATTTTTTATTTTTTTTTATTATTATTTTGAGTCTAAAAAGCTAAAATTTCAAGAAAAAATATAAAGAAAAAATTATTAGAATAAAAAAACCAAAAAAAAGAGAGTAAATGTTGATAATAATAAAGAAAATTTCTTTGAAAAAATAATTTTGCAAGATGCTGAACATGATGATAACATTGACTTAGATGGAGTTGATTAACTAAGATGATGAAAAGATATTATTATTTTGGTTCATATATCATGTATTACTTCTAAATTTAATTAATTTGAATGTGAATGTTATAAACATAAGTTAATTTGATTTATTTAGTTAGTTTTGTTAAATTTTATTACATAAGTAATGATTAAATTGGTCATTAGTTTAATATATTTTGAATTTATAATGAATATACATTTTATATATGTATATCTATAATTATTTTATAATTTTATTAGGTGTTTGTGTATCTTACAATACACAATTCGATACGATACACGATACAGAAAAATAAAAATTGATTCATCGATTCATGATTTGACAACTAAGGGTAGTATACAGGCTTTTGCACTTGGTCTTCTTCTTTGATCAAGGCTGCATTGACGGCGACCGAGGATACAGCCAAGTGGAAGAGCAATTCTTCTCCTAGTTTTGAGGGGTTTAGTAATAGTGGGGAGGAAAGGTAAGTCTATAGATCCTCGAATGCCTGTTGACACTCGACTGTCCATTTAAAAGATTTCTTTAACATGCAAAAGAAAGGTAGGCACTTGTCCGCAGCCCTCAACACAAACCTATTCAGCGCAGCTACCTTGTCGTTGAGGCTTTGTACTTCTTTCACGTTCTTTGGGGGTGCCATCTCTATTATGGCCTGGATCTTGTTTGGGTTGGCCTCGATACCTCTCTGAGACACCATGAACCCAAGGAACTTTCCTGTCATCACCCTGAAAGCACACTTTTCTGGATTGAGTTTCATGTTGTAAGAGCGAAGGGTATCGAAGGTTTCCTTGAGATTATCCAAATGATTGTCCTCCCTTCGGCTTTTTACCAGCATTTCATCCATGTAAATTTGGACATTCCTCCCAATCTGATGTGCAAACATCTTGTTCATGAGTCTCTGATATGTTGCGCCCGTGTTTTTGAGACCAAATGACATTACTTTGTAGTAGAAAAGGCCTTGACTTATGACAAACGAAGTCTTCTCTTGATCTGCTTGATCCATTTTTGATTTGGTTGTAACCAAGAAAAGCATCCATAAAGCTCAGCAACTGGTGCTAAGCCATAAAGTCTACTAGGATGTCAACCCACGGGAGGGGGTAGCTATCCTTGGGACATGCTTTGTTCAGGTCTATAAAGTCCGCGCACATCCTCCACTTCTTGTTGGTTTTCTTAACCATCACCACATTCACTAGCCAGTTGGGGTAGTAAACTTCTCTGATGAAATCTGCCTCTTGCAACTTGCGGACTTTTTCTACTATAGCTTGGTCTCGTTCCCAGGCGAACACCTTCTTCTTCTAACAGATAGGAGGAAAGACGGGCGACATATTCAACCTGTGTACCATGATTGAAGGGTCAATCTCGAGCATGTCTTAATGACTCTAGGCGAAGACGTCTTGGTTCTCTCTAAGGAAAGTCGTAAGCGCTTGGCGGACATGTGGACTGGCGAGGGTGCCAACCTTTGTCGTTTGGTTTGGTCTAGAATTGTCGAGAAGTATTTCTTCAAGTTTTTCAACGGGCTCTGCTACTGTCCACTATTCTTCTATGTTCATGGTTTGTAGATGATCATCAATCTTCAACATTGCTATGTAACATTCGCGTGTAGCTACTTGATCTCCATGCAGTTCTCTTACTCCATAATTGGTAGGGAATTTGATCATCAAATGGTAGGTCGAAGTTACTACCTTCCACGAATTGAGGGTAGGTCATCCTAAGATGAAATTATAAGCGGACGAGCAGTCGACCACAAGGAATATTACGTCCTTAATGATCTACTGGGGGTAGTCACCAATCGTTACGAACAATGTGATTACGCCAAGGGGGAATACCCTTGTTCCTCCAAAACCAACAAGCAGAGCGTTCGTCGAAACTAGTCGTTCTTTATCAATCCTCATTTGTTGGAATGCCGCGTAGTAAAGGATGTCAGCTGAGCTGCCATTATTAACCAGGACTCGGTGTGTGTTGCAGTCCCTTACCCGGATACTAACGATGAGTGCATCGTCGTGCGGGTGGTGGAGACGTCGAGCATCTTCTTCTGAGAATTCGATGACGGGGTTGTCGATCTGTGCCATCTTTGGGACGAAGCCTGTTAGCCGGATGTTTTGAATCATCCTAAGGTAAGTTTTACGAGCCTTTTTAGATGAACCAGAGGCCGCAGTACCTCCTACAATTGTTCTTATATCTCCTGTGGGCGGCCTAGGACGCTCGTTCTCCCGTCAAGGAACCTGCTCTTGAGGTGGATCCACTATTTCCTTGCTGACGAACCTTTGCAGCATTCCTTGCCTGATAAGAGTTTCAATTTGTTACTTCAAGTCGTAGTAGTCAGCTATGTCATGATTGTGATCATGGTGGAAGCGGCAGTACTTATCTCTAGACCTCTTATTAGGATCTCCCTTCAGCTTGCCAGGAAAGGTCAGGGCTTTTTCGTCCTTAATTTGCATCAAAACCTGGTCAATCAGGGCAGTCAGCGGGGCGAAGCTCGTGAACTTCCCTACGGGGGGCTTGGAGCACCTATCCTCCCGCCATTCTTCAGTCTTAGTCATCTTTCGCCCCCTATCCAGTCGTACATCTTCCCATCTTTCCCTTTTCTTGGGCTTCTCTTCTCGGGCCAGTAGTGCATCTTCTGCGTTCATGTACTTGGTTTCTCTGTAAAGAACATCTGACATAGTCTTTGGGTTATTCTTATAAAGAGAAAATAGGAACTTACCCTTCCTTAGCCCATTCGTGAATGTAGCTACGAATATCTTGTCATCAGCTTCGTCAATCAAGAGGGTCTTCTTGTTAAAACGAGTTATGTAAAATCTCAACGTCTCGTCCTCCCGCAGGTTAATGTTCATCAGGCACGAAATGGACTTCTTATACCTTCATCCCCCAATGAAATGTGAGGCAAATTGGGTGCTTAACTCCTTGAAGGTACTAATGAAGTTAGGCATCAACCTACTGAACCAGATCCTTACGGGTCCCTTCAACATGGTGGGGAAGGCTCTGCACATGATCTCGTCCACCACCCCCTGAAGGTGCATCAAGGTCTTGAAAGACTCCAAGTGATCTAGGGGTCCTTGGATTCATCGTAACTTTCCACCTACAGCATACGAAACTTCGGTGGAAGGGGGAACGAAGTGACGGGCACAGTGAATGGTGAATTAGTTCGATGGGCTAAGTCATTGAGGTCGTTAGATACCCGTCCTCTAAGGGCGTTCATTATAAAGTCCATTCGTTCCTTCATCATCTGCATTTCAGCGACTATATGAGGTGGAGCCGTATTTGTGACGGATAGTTGGCTCGTGTCCTGTCGTTCTAGTCTGCCTAGGGTGTTGCTACCCTTTGGCCCTTCTTGGTCCCTTCTCTCAACACTGGTGTCTTCTTGGCCTTCCTCCTGAGTGTTAAGGCCTGTGTTCTTTTGGCATAGTTGCTCTTCCAGATCATGGTTTTGCTTGGTGAGGTGCTCCACGGCAGCAGCGAGAGTTTGAACCTATCTCTTAAGGGCAGTCGTGCATGGTTTGTCTCCTTGAACGTTGTTGGTGGTCGCCATCGAGCGAGTAAGTACCATGCAACTCTTTGTCTGGGAAGCGATAGTATGGCTTACAAGTCACAACTTCCCATAGACGGCGCCAACTAATGATGTCAAAAATAGTCAGTAAGTCACACAATGCTCACGTGTTTGAGACAATACCTACAAAACAAAAATAATGAAAACCCTAGGAGAATACCGGTGTGGTAACGGCTAAAGACCCCCCGAAGGTTAAGTTAAAGAATTTTCACAACTCTAGAGTGCCAAATTTGGGGGAATTATGCGTACCTTGGTTTGTGAGGGTCTTGGGGTTTTCTTAGTAGCATGGGGTTGAGATTCGTTTCTTGGCTTAGGGAGAGATCTTCTTTAATTTGTGTATCTTACAGGATCTTTTCCTTATAGAACTCTCTTGATTAGAGTTAAGCGTGGGGCACAAGATATTTCCTTATATACTTATGTGTGGAGGTCAAGTCATGTCAGCCTCTTCAAAGGTTCGCTTATCCTTTTCAGCTTCCCCTCGTCAACTTCATATCCCGTCAATATATTCTAGTCATCTCATTCAAATGTTTGTTGTCTTTAGGGTGCAGCCGTTAGCTTTGAGGTGGAACCGTCAACTTTCACTCTATCGTTGTTAGGCCATGAATGTGCAAGCGAGGCTAACAAGTTCATTAGGACCGTCGCTTCAACCTAATATGGACAACTTCATCAAAACCATAGAATTATCCTTATCAATTACCAAGGCACAAACACACTTACCCAGCTTACATCTTCATCCTATTTATATATTGTGTATTGTTTGGATTATTGATTTTATTAAAAAATATACATTAATTTGATATCAAAATTGACAGACATAATAGACAAGAAAGTTACAATGGTTTTCACCCTTATACTTGGAGGACCTAAAAGTGATAATAATACAAGATTTTGCATTTTCTATATTGAAACAAAACCATGATATTATACAATAGCAGGGAAAAAAAAAGAATAAGAAAAAGAAAAAAAGAAAACTGTTGGCAATTGATTTGCCAGTTTGCACTACTAATTTGTTTTGGGATAAGCCATTGAAAGATAACATAGATAGTAGAAGTAAGAGTTTCATGAAGCGTTCTCACCTCTGTAAATATTCAACAATAAGTATGGATTTTCCAACAAATTTTCAACCATAGAAAATGTTGGCAACGATCACAACTGGGCCAGTCTATGTTAATTATTTGAATATATATTGAGACAAGTTATTTGAATCTCTTGTATGGTTAGATGTAAATAGCTTTTGATACAACTGTGCAAGGATTCCTATATTAAAATTTAGTTTCTTTAGTCTCGGCCCTTCATATTCAAATTATTCATCAACTATTGATAAAACTAAATTTGTTAGTTGATAGGTTCGTCTAGATGGAATCCAACGTGAATGAGTCTGAGACCTGTAAAAGAATAACAATGATATTTCTCTCCTTCTAGTCACTAGCGTGGTGCTTGCCAATAAGCCTCTGATGATAAAGTTAGATGTTGAGAGAGAGAAATAATAAGAACTAAGAATGTATTTCTGTATGTATGGATGTGAATGTATGTATCTGTCTACCTGTTCATATGAATGTATATCAACGTACCTATGCTTAGGTTCTAAGGTGGTTTATATAGATCTCTGACTTCTTTAACCGTTAGATGCCTTCAATGGTCGTCTTAATGGCTCTTGTAACGCCTCTAGTGGCTTTATGAGGAGATTGATTATCTTGCTATCGGGCATGTATATCCGTGCGTCCATTGATAACAGCTTATGTATTAAATGCATATTTATGGTGCTTTGGTTGTCCAACGACACTTACTTTGGCTGTCCAACCTCCTTTGGTCGTCCAAAGGCTTCTCTAGCCTAAGGGAGCTGTCCAACCTCCTTTGGTCGTCCAAAGGCTTCTCTGGCCTAAGGGAATTTCTTGATCCATCAACTATTGTGTTAGTTATAAATTATAATAAAAAGTATTGCATAGAATTTATTTGGTCAATAAGAGATTTTATTGACAAGTAAGAGGGTGGGGGACGAGGACCAGTGGACCCTAGAGTCCTAGACTATGGTTTGCATTTGGCTGATAAGGAATACTATAGTGTATCAACTATCAAGAATAAGGAGAATTTAGTTGAAGCATTAAATGAGGATGTAAAGGCTTGGAGTCTCAGATAGAGTTTCGTATGAATGTCAAGAATTCATTGTCATCATTGTCCATAGAAATGGCAACGAGCCGAGTTTTTTCATACCTAGACCTACCTCACGGGCTTGGACCTATTACTCGGACCCGGCCCGGTTAATAAACGGGTTTTTTCTTTGGGGCCCAGACCCGCCCCACGAGCCCTATTTAGCCTAACCAGATTTAGGCCCAATTCGCGACCCAAATCATGGCCCAACCCAAAAAAAAAAAAAAATTTGAATTGAAGCCCAAATTCATTTTTGCCTAGATTCAAGCCCTATGACATGCAAATTCAAGCCCATATAATGTGGCCCAAATGCCAAATCATTGGTTATTAATCATAAATCAATAAATCACATATTAATTATAAATCTATCTTTCATAGCTAAGATTATAAATCACACAACTAAGATAACCATTTAATCATAAATCAATAAATCATAACTAGAATCACCTACTAAACATAAAAATAAAATAAATCCAACAAGTCTAAGAAATAAGTATCACAAGTCTAACAAGTCCACGAAATTAAAAAGCTACAAAATAAATCCCACAAGTTTAGAATAATTACAAACCAACAAATTAATCCAACAAGTCTAAGAAATTAAAAAGGCTACAAAATTAATACAAAAAGTCTAATCCTTCACAACTGTGACACAACTCCCATCCTCTTCATTAGGCTCCCCATCATCAAGAATTGATTGAAATGTGTAATCTCCAGACATAGTTGAAGAACCTACAACAACAATGAATTAAAAAATAGAATAAACTTCATCAAATTATCACTAGCAAATATAAAAATACAATTTTGATTTCATTTTATAAAAACAAATTAGTCAATTGCTAACTGTTGATTTCACTCCATAACTAATTCTGAGCACACATCATTGTCTCTATAGTCTTGGGATGAAGCCTACTACGGTGTGGACTTGACAGTCTCCCACTAGTGCTAAAGGCAGATTCTAAAGCAATAGTCGTGACTGGAATGGCTAAAATATCTCTTGCAATCCTTTGTAAAGTAGGATACTTGAGACCATTACTTTTCCACCATGCCAAAATATCAAATTCTTCATTCCTCTTCAACACTCCATCAATGAAATGATCAAATTCCATTCTAGCACTCTCATGTTTCTTTGAACTACTTGAACTATTGTTCACAAACAAATCAAAAGATGACATTCCTCCACTCAACCTACATTTCATTTTTGCCACATAATTTGAAGTACTTATAGGCATATGAGAACTTCCTTCATTATCTACAGGGGACTCATCTACATCTCCATACTCATCAAACAAATCATAACAAAGATTCTTAATTTTTTCAATCTCCAAATCAGAATTATCACCATAAATGTTAGGATAATAAAACTCCAACAACTTTATCTTATATCTTGGATCCAAGATAGCAGCAATAGCCATAACAACATTAACATTAGCCCAATATGAATTAAATTTAGCAAGCATGGTTTCTGCCATGCTACTTATCATCTCATTTGAAGACAAATTCCATTCATTTAATGCTATTTTCAACTCGCACACCAAAGTAAAATACATATTAATTGTGAGGTACTTACAACCTAAGAAAAACTCAATCACATTGTAAAACAACTCCAACCTCCCACAAATATCTTTGGCTACCTCCCAATCATATTCAGTTAGCAAACAAGTATAAGATGCTTCACGTTTAGCCAAACGAGAGAAAACATCTTTATAGATCAATGCAGTAGAAAGTATTAAGTAAGTTGAATTCCAACGTGCCTTACAATCTAAGACTAACTCTTTGGTGCATTGAACACGCAATTGACATGCATTTTCATCAAATTTCTGCCTCCTTTTTGGTAATCTAGTCCAATAAATCACACTATCACGAATCCTTTCAATATCATCACCAATAAGAGACAACCCATCTTGAACAATCAAATTCAAAATATGAGCAGCACACCTCATATGCAATATAGACCCACTCAACATAAGAGAACTAGTAGTAAGCTTGTTTAAGAGAAGTCTTATCATGACATCATTAGTACTACAATTATCAACAATTATTGTGGACAACTTCCTATCAATGTTCCACTCTAAAAAACAATTAACAAGGACTTCAGCAAAGACATCTTTCGTGTGTGGAGATGGAACATAAACAAACCTAGAAAAATAATAGGAAGAATAATAACATAACTCAATAAACATTCAAGTTAACATAAAGTCTAAACATTCAATTTAACATAACTCAATAAACATTTTAAATATAAAGTTTTTAACATTCAATTTAACCCAATATCATAAACTCAATTAATATGGTTTAATAGATTTAACATTCATAGATCAAAAAATTACCTTAAAACCCGACTTTGCAACGTTCAAGTTTGATCGATAAAGTGAGTGGTAATGACCATGGACCCTCTCTTTTTGTTACTCAAAGTCCACATATCAATTGTAATTGTCATGCTACTTCCATTCTTGTCCGTCATCTTCAAAGCTTTCTTCCTCTCATTATCATAAATTTTAATAATGTCACTCTTCAAAGTGTTTCTTAAGATAAACTTAAACAAAGGTTGAAGAGAGCTCACAAATTCTCTAAACCCAATGTGGTCAACCATTGAAAGTGGGTATTCATGTAGGATGACCGTACGAGCAAGATTATTCCTCACTTTGACTTGATCAAATTGGTAAGCATTTAAACCCATCATTCTATCCACCTTATTTGTTGTCCAATTAACGCTTGTTGTTGCATATCCCTTATATCTTTAAACTTTAACCGTGGACATCTTGCTAAATAGTTACGCAAATGGGATGTACCTTGGCTAGAGTCACCCAAGTAAAGCTTGCCACAATGATGGCATTGGGTTTTAAATTTCCCATCAACTTTCTTCCTTGTAAAATGCTCCCAAACATCTGAGGTAGTCTTTCTTTTTCTACTTGTATCCTCATCCTCATTTGTACCCTCTTGCTCTCCCTCTTCCTCTGTCCCTTCTTGTTCCTCTACATGCTCTACCACTAAGTCCACCATTGGGGATTTTAGACTCCCAATTGGTTCAGAAGTTTAGGAGTTAGAAATTCTATCAATCAAAACAAATATTCACAAATTCATTATTACACATACTTACACTAATTCACAAATTCTATCAATCCAATCATAATTAAACATGATTAACTGTAAATTCAAACACTTACTCATTGCTTAATGGGCATAAAGGAGATGGTGATCCTGAGGATGATCATGAAAATGGTGAAGGAGACAGCATAGCTAGCAAGGGACAACATCTAGTTCTCAAGGGAGAGCCGCTTGGCAAGGGAGAACCAAATTTTTTTGAGTCTCCCATCTCCATTTTAAGCACTGCATTCACAACAAACACAAAAAACAATAAACACAATTTCTTTCATTAAACAATTACACTATCTTTGAAAAACATTTTCTCATAGAATTTATTTTTCCATTAAACTACACTCAATTATTCACTCCTCAAAAATGAAATGTCCACTCACTTTTTTATAGCTAACATAACGAGGCTTTAACATATATTGACAAACCAAACCATACACCCAAAATTTAAATAATATGAATCAACACAAAAGAATACAGGGACTTAAATCTTTTTTAAAAATAATATGAATCATTGTATTTATTCTTTTTTTAAAATAATATAAATCAATAACAAAACCTCTTTTTGATGAATACAGGGACTTGGTTTGGGCACATAAATAATATGAATCAACAAAATAGAAATTGATGAGCTTTTGGGGGAAAAAAAATTAGAAAACATGCCTTTGCTTGGGAAATGGGACTTAGAAAATTCAAGAAATCAACAAAATCCCTACCAAATAGAAAATCGGGTAGTTAACTCACAAAACCCCTCTCAGAGACTTTGGCAAATGCAAAGAGAAATCAAAGATGTTTAATTTAGTTACATAACAAAACAAATGAGTACATCAATATCAAAAAGAAAAAAAAAATTGAAGAGAAGTAGAGAACAGAACAAATCGTGATCGGTGAGTCGGTGACACTGACAGAGCTTAGGTGGCGGCGAAAGCTTGGGACGATGGCGAAAGATTAGGATGGCGGCGAGAGTTGGACCGGCTCTGAGAGCTAGGGCGACGGTGAAAGGTTGGGTAGTTGGCCAGCAGTGAGATTGTGATTTGTGAGTGAGTGAGAGTGGTACTGGTGAGCCAAAGAGATGAGAGGCGGTTATATATATATAACTAGGTCGGGTCAAGCCCAGGTTTGGGCCAAGTTTTTGTAAAAACCCGAACTTGATTCGGGTTTTTTTTTTTTTTTTTAAAAACCCAAACCTGACCTTATTCTTTATCGGGCTAGGTAAAACCTGGCCCATTAAGGTCGGGCCAGGCCGAGTACCAGCGGGTCGGGCAGAAATTGCCATCCCTAGTCGTCCAAGCAGCTTTCTTTTGTATCTTGTAATAAATGTTTCTATTTTTATTTTCTTAATAAAGCCATCTAGCCAAGATTTTTATAGTTCAACTGGTATTTCATGGTGTTTCTAAGATACATTCCAATTATTTTTTTAGAGCATATATAAATATAGGGTCATACTAACGGATGTCGTTAAGACAATGGTTAACAATCTGTACGGCACCAAGATCTCAGGCCCATACAGGCCCCGGGCCCAGTCCCAATCGTCTAGCGCGAGGATCCCAGGCCCATACAGGCCCTGGGCCTAGTCCCATACCGGCTTTGGGCGCAGGCCCAATAGAAAGGTCCAGTCATCCTGCGCCCTCCCTGGTGCTTCCATAAATACACAGACAAGTGTTGGGCATTAAGTTCCAAGAGATGATCGGTCAAACGTTCCCGAACAAGTATATGAATCTTTCCGGGGAAAATGTGGTGTGCACGGGAAACTGAGTTGCCGAGCATAATCGATCCAGCTGAAATCAAGTTCCAAGATCATAAATGCAGCACCGCCCTCTCACCTAAACATCCACTTAAATCAAATAATATTGGACCTTTAAAAGCACAAACGGTGGCTGTAATCATAATCTTCCCACTAACCTTGGCTATAAATAGAAGAAAGTTGGGAGAAGAAAGGGTTCAGAAAATTTGAGGGAAAAGAGTGAAGGAGTGAACATCAATTGGGCGTTGTTTTGAGTCTCTCTGCCGAGAACGACCCATAGTAGGAAATCTTCAAACCCACTACAAATAGATTGTGAGCCCAAAGTAATCCAAGGCCCATAGGTCTTATACTTGGTTCTTACAATTGGCGCCCACCGTGGGGCCCTCCTACAAAGCTGTGGTTCGATTGAGACTCAAACGACAAGGATGTCTGAGGAGCGTTCAGGAGAGCGTGCACCAAGCGGCTCCATGGGATCTTCTCGGGGGTCAACATGGAGGGAGAGAAGGCAAAAACGGCGGGAAGATAGGGAGCACTCAAGAAGGGAGGAAGGGTCCGGACAAGGAGAAGGGTCGGCTCAGACACACTGGACGGTTTCGGACGTCTCGGCGCATCGGCAGCATGACGAGAGGGACCGAGAGCTGGAACGGTTACGCAGACTGGTAATGGACTTAGAGCTGGAAGCAAGGGGTCGGCGAGATGAAAGGAATCGCAACTCTCAGCAAAGGAGAAACCAAGGCGAGGCCTCCAGCCGGTCTAATACGCATCGATCCCGAGACCGGTCGCGCTCCCAAGAGTCGCGCCGGCAATCACGGGAACCACGCCATCGGCGGAACCGTTCGTGGTCACACGGTTATGATCACCAAGGATCAGAATCACCAGAGGAACGACTGCACCACAATGCCTCCATGGACGCAATGAGCCGGGCTTTGCGGATGGCGGCCCGGTCACCATTCTCCGATGAAATTGAACGAGCCCCGATGCTGAGCAGATTCACACGACCACCATTCAATTCGTATGAGGGAAGGACAGACCCCGTGGAGCATGTTAGCCATTACATCCACATGATGTCTCTGCATGCGCACAACGATGCATTGATGTGTAAAGTTTTCCCCTCTAGTCTCGGTTCCACTGCACTGAGATGGTTCAATGGGTTACGGAAGGGTTCCATACACAGCTTTGCCGAGCTGATTCAAGAATTCGGCAGCAGGTTCGTGACATGTAGCCGGGTGCAACAGCCGGTCGACGCACTACTTTCCATGAAGATGAGGGTCGGGGAAACCCTTCGGAGTTATGCCAGCGGATACTGGGAACTCTACAACGAGATTGGTGGAGGAAACGAGAAAATTGCGGCAAGCACCTTCAGAATGGGGCTCCCTGAGGATTCTGAATTATGGGAGTCACTGACGAGAAGACCTCCCGAGGATATGAGGCAACTGATGAGACGCATAGAGGAGTACAAACGCCTGGAAGATGATCGGCTGCAAAGCAGGGGGAAAGCTCCTTTAGTGGGAAGATCTCGGCAAAGCGTTTTGTCGGCAAAACCGAAACGAGACTTCAGAATGCAGGGGCCAGAGGTGCAGATCGACGGGGTCAATGTGGTGTTTAAAGAGCCAGTGCACAAGATCCTGGAACGGATCAAAAACGAGCCATTCTTCAGGTGGCCAAACAAAATGGGGGGCGACCCATCTCGGAGGAACCAAAACCTATACTGCACCTATCACAGAGACAAGGGGCACACAACCGAACAGTGCCGGGTATTAAAAGATCATCTCGGACAGCTAGCAAGGGCCGGGTACTTGAAAGAGTTTGTAGCAGATTCCGTTGACCGAGAAACCGGGCAGGGCGCCCAACAGAAAAGGAATCCCCTTCCACCACCCCTGGGGATAATCGAAGTCATCCATGCCACACCAAGAAGGGCAGCAGCGGCAAAAAGGATACTGACAGTAGCCTGCGCGGAAGGAGAATCATCCAAGAAGAAAAAGAAAGTTGGACGGCTGACCATCTCTTTCGGGGAAGACGATTTCGAGGGGACGGTCCAACCCCACGACGATGCTTTGGTGGTGACAGCCCGGATAGGCGGATTCCTGGTGAAGAGGGTAATGATTGATCAAGGAAGCGGAGCCGACGTTATGTACCCGGATCTCTTTGAAGGGCTAGGGTTAAAGACTCAGGATTTGGCAAAGTATGACACGCCGTTGGTCTCGTTTGATGGGAGGGTTGTAATTCCCGAGGGGCAAATCTCTCTCCCAGTGGACATGGAAGGCAAGGCAGTTATAGTTACATTTATAGTAGTCCGATCATTCACACCGTATACCGCAATCCTGGGAAGGCCGTGGATTCACGCCATGGGGGCTGTCCCGTCCACCCTTCACGTGAAAGTGAAATTTCCTACTGAGAATGGAGTTGCCGTGGTAAGGGGGAATCAACAGGTGGCAAGGCAGTGCCTTGTCGCCGCGGTCCGGTGGGAGAAGGAACAGCTCGGTCGAGCTGAGGAGAACGAGAAAGAAGATTCATAGCAATTACAGAAACCCCAGGGGGAAGCTGGGGCGGACGTTGCCGAGGAGGTGTTGAAGGTAAGAATTCTCCCAGATGCCGACAAGTATTTCCAGATAGGTACAAGCATGAACGACCGGGAAAGGGTAGATATGTTGCTGTTCCTATTGCAGAACGTGGATGTTTTCGCATGGAGCCCGTATGAGGTGCCCGGCGTAGATCCCGAGTTCATTGTCCACAGACTCATCGTGGATCCATTATTCCCCCCAAAGAAGCAGAAACCGAGAAGAGCGTCGAAGGAACACGTCGATGCAGTAAACCTGGAGGTACAGCGGCTGAAGGATGCCGGAGCCATAAAGGAGATATTCTTCCCGAAGTGGTTGGCAAACACTGTCGTGGTGAAGAAGAAGAACGGGAAATGGAGAGTTTGTGTGGATTTTATAGACTTGAACAAGGCATGTCCCAATGACCCATTCCCGATGCCCAAGATTGACCAGCTAGTAGATGCGACGTACGGGCACCCGAGGATGAGCTTCCTAGATGCCTTCCAGGGCTACCACCAGATTGCCTTGGCGCCCGAAGACCGAGAAAAGACAGCATTTATCTCCCCGAATGCAAATTATCACTACGAGGTCATGCCGTTCGGATTAAAGAACGCCGGGGCTACGTATCAGCGAATGATGACGAGAATGTTCCGAGAGAAAATTGGATGCACGGTTGAAGTTTATATCGATGATATGGTGGTGAAAAGCAGAATTGAGTCGCAGCATACCGAAGATCTCCGGGGAGTGTTTGAGATACTACGTCGGCACAAATTGCGCTTGAATGCCGAGAAGTGCACTTTCGGAGTGGGGGCTGGTAAGTTCCTGGGATATCTGATCTCTACTCGGGGAATAGAAGCTAACCCCGACCAGATAGAAGCCGTGAACCGCCTCAAACCACCAAGCAATCCCAAAGAGGTGCAAGTGCTCACTGGAATGTTAGCGGCCCTGAACAGATTCATCTCCAAGTCTGCCGACCGTTGCCGGCCTTTTTATCAGCTTCTGAAAAAGTGGAAGGGGTTTCGATGGGACGAGAGCTGCGATGAAGCCTTTCGAGAGCTAAAGGAGTATTTGGCAAAGGCGCCGAGGTTGACGGCCCCGGAGCCCGGGGAGGATCTGTTTATGTATCTCGCTGTCACCGACCATGCAGTAAGTGCTGTGTTGCTAAGAGACCGGGGAGTGCAGATGCCGGTGTATTACGTGAGCAAAACCTTGGTCGATGCCGAGACAAGGTACCTGCCTCTCGAGAAGTTAGTTTTGGCCCTGGTGCACGCCACGAGAAAGTTGCCACATTACTTCCAGGCACACACAGTGTTCGTCCTCACCGAGTATCCGTTGCAGTCACTATTGAAGAGATCAGACTTCACAGGGCGGATTGCCAAATGGGGGACTCGGTTGGGATCGTTTGACATAAGATACCGACCTAGAAGCTCAGTGAAGGGACAGGTTCTGGCTGACTTCATCGCAGAGTTTACACCCAAGAATGAAGGCAAGATAATCTGTAGTACGGAGGTTCGCCCGTGGAGATTATTTGTGGACGGCGCATCGAATGCTATGGGGGCCGGGGCTGGTATAGTCATAATCACCCCTGAGGGTATACGACTGGAACACTCCCTCAGATTGGGGTTCAAAGCCTCGAACAATGAAGCCGAATACGAAGCCATGCTGGCCGGGTTAAGGGCAGTATTACATCTGGGTGCAAAGGACGTAGAGATCTACTCTGACTCTCGACTGGTTGTTTATCAGATCACTGGGGACTTCGAAGCTCGGGACCCCAGAATGAAAGCTTATCTCAGTACGGCAAAGCAAATTATCGGTCAGTTTGGAACGGTGAAGATATCCCAGGTAGCCCGGTCACAAAACAAGCACGCTGACTCTCTTGCCACGTTAGCCTCATCGGCTACCGAGGATACGCCGAGGCTCATCACGGTAGAACTTGTAAGGGAGCCAAGCATCCATGTGAAGAATGTTCCCGACCAAGCCGGAGTAGAAATTGCGCAAGTGGCGGTGGCTGGTCCAAGTTGGATGAGCCCGATCATAGACTTCCTTGCCGAAGATAAAGTTCCGGAGAATGAGGCCGAGGCCAACAAAATTCGACGGATGGCTCCCAGATACTGGCTGTCTTCAGACCGAAAGCTGTACTGAAGATCCTTTGCAGGCCCTTACCTCTTGTGCCTACATCCAGAAAGAGTCAAAGAACTTCTGACCGAGCTGCATGAGGGAGTGTGCGGCGGGCATGCCGGGGGACGATCTTTAGCACACAGGGCAATGACACAGGGATTTTGGTGGCCACAGATGCAGAAGGATGCCGCCGAATACGTTCGGAGTTGCGAACAGTGTCAAAAGCACGCCCCAATGATCCATCAGCCTGCAGGACAGCTAAATCCTGTCAGCAGCCCGTGGCCATTTGCACAATGGGGGCTTGACATCCTTGGGCCTTTCCCCCGGGCAACGGGGAACCGCCGTTTTGTATTGGTGGCTGTAGATTACTTCACAAAGTGGGCTGAAGCTGAAGCCTTGGCTAATATCCGGGATTCTGACGTGAAAAAGTTTGTATGGAAAAATATAGTTACACGGTTTGGGGTGCCGAATTCGCTAGTGTCGGACAATGGGCTGCAGTTCGACAGCAATGCTTTCCGGAGCTTTTGTAGTAAGCTTGGCATCAAGAACAAGTATTGCAGCACCGCCCTCTCACCTAAACATCCACTTAAATCAAATAATATTGGACCTTCAAAAGCACAAACGGTGGCTGTAATCATAATCTTCCCACTAACCTTGGCTATAAATAGAAGAAAGTTGGGAGAAGAAAGGGTTCAGAAAATTTGAGGGAAAAGAGTGAAGGAGTGAACATCAATTGGGCGTTGTTTTGAGTCTCTCTGCCGAGAACGACCCATAGTAGGAAATCTTTAAACCCACTACAAATAGATTGTGAGCCCAAAGTAATCCAAGGCCCATAGGTCTTATACTTGGTTCTTACACAATCCATTTCAGAAAAGTTTTGACACCACTTTAATGGGAAATGGAAAAAGCTGTCAAAACTTTTTTTTTTCTTTCCCATAGAAACTTTCTTTAAATGGATTATTAACCATTACCTTAAGGGCATCCATAAGAATTTCTTATAAATATATGCAAAAACAAATGTAAAACTTTAGACTTTTCTTTTATACTAAAGTAAATCTTAATTTGTCAAGAGTTTTGTACTTTAATGTTACTGTTTGTTTTTCCTTTTTAGGGGAATCAAGATTCAAATCACTATTCCTCTATCATTATAACTATCAATTATCAATAAAATAAAATAAAAGCAAATCCTAGCTATATGAGTGTGTTTAAGTAATTAAGTGAATTGGAATGAGTAGATGAAGACGTTATCAATGTAAGCCCTAAGATCATCTCAAAATTCCTCTATCGTTATTATTATTTTTGTTTCAGAAGATAAAGTCACATGATTTAATTGAACTTGAAGTGCTACATTGTAAATATCATATTTTGAAAAATACCTTCTTTTTTTTTTTTTCTTTTTTTCTTTTTTTGTAATCTCAAAACAACCTTATAATGAGAAGTGCATTTCTCAAAATGTGAAGAAGAGTTAGGTTCATGTATCTACCGATTAATTTATGAGCTAACCATTAGGACTATCCAACCCAACTGATGGCCCAACCCACCCGGTCAATTCGACTAGACCCGAGCCGATTGCTGGCCGATCCAACTACTCCGACGATCGATGACAGGTCTAGTTCTCCAGAAACTGAAATCATCGGTTCGATCTCGAATCTTCTCCCCATAACCCAAAGAAACTCGAATCAACCGAGATATAGAGCAACAAGATCTCAACCATTTCCAGTGAGATCTCAACTAGATCCATGAAATTTCCACTGGATTTGGCGAGATCTCGTTGGATTTAGTAAGATTTTGCCAAATCTGGGGATAATTTGGCAAAAATATCACCGAAATTTCACCAATTTTCACCATTAACTTGCCAAATTTTGGCCGATTTTCAGATCTCCAACTCTAACCGAATTGACCGCCATCCGTTGAAGGTCGAATTCGCCAAATCTGATCAACCACTCCGATTGGCGGGGGCTTGAAATTTTAACTAGTCAGGTCGATTCCGGGCTGGGCATAAACCCAACCCGTGGATAGGCTTACTAACCATCTAGATAATATAATAATAAAAATAACAATAAGAAATGCATTATAATTGGATTACAAATATGTGATTAGCCTTTAACAATTACTCCTAGATTCTTTGCATTGAGTTGAGTATTTAGTTCTGTTAGTTAGTAATGTTACGAACATAATATTTTCACAACCTATTATGATTGTAAGTTGTTATTGTTTTTCAGCCAAAAACAAAAAACTATCTTTTTTTAGTATTTTCTCTTTTTTTCTTCAAAAACTATATTTTTAATTTCAATTAACCAAACATGTTTTTGATTTCAAAAATATAAGAATTTTTTTTTTCTTTATATTCCTAAAAAAAAAATTTGAAAATAGAAAACAAAAATGATTACCCAACCTAACCAATTTTTTTCCAATTAATAGGCCAATATCCACTACTAGTCCGGTTTGAGATAAGCCATTGAATGATGACTTCTACGATAGAATAATAGAAGTAAGATTCTCTTACAGCTTTTGTAAATTTTCAACAATAAGCACGGAATTTTCAACAAAAGATATAAATGACAAAGATAAAAAAATTGTACATGTTTTATCACTCTTGCTGTTTTTATTGAAATAACTACCAAAAAGGAAGAGGAAGTCTAGGAAGGCAAAAAATTGACAGAATATCCCCTCAATACTATTGTTTGTATTTCATTTATGAATAGAAATCTAATGTAATATAGTTAATGTATTGTAGGTAAATTTTTCAAAGAAATTAAAAATGCTCCTAGGATATCAATACAACACAATAAGGGTTATATATATATATATATATATATATATATATATATATATTAAGAGGAGTGTTACGTTCACAAGATTTTCATAACAAATATTAGGTGATTATAATTAGTTGTTATTGGCTTTAATTTAAATCTATCACTGACATTACATTTTTTCTCACTAATAACAAACAAGTAACAACTTGCCACTTTGGATCAAGGGAGTCAATTCCGTACCGTACCGGTCGGTACCATTGGAATATACCATACCGGCAAGCAATCCGGTACATATAACACCCCTGTTTCGTACTGGAAAAAATACCGGCCGTACCGGCCAATTTCGGGCAACACTGACCGGTACCGAGCGTACCGCCCGATACAGAAAAATGTTTTTTTTTTTTTTTTTTTAAGTTTTGTAATTTTTGAATTTTTGTTAGGGCAGAATGGTAACTTATTTGCATTAACTTATTAGTATTATATTTTTTCTTAGTATGCAATAGTAACTTTTAAGCTTTCTATTTTTTATATTGTGTTTTTTTTTTTTTTTTCTTTTAATTGATACTAAAGTCTAAAATCATGAATGATAGTTTTTAGACCCCTTAAAACAATTGATTTAACCTAGGTAATTAGCCAAGTTGTTACTTAGTCCAATTTAACTAGTCTAGGTTATCACAATAACAAAGATCAAATCAAGCAAAGCAACGAAAATTAAATAACACAAAATATGATCACCCAGGAAACCAAACCGGTAAAAACCTGGGGAGGATTTGACCTAGCTATCCTCAAGGTAAACTTGAATCCACTATCTTGAAAGAATCAAAGTTCATACAATAAGACTTACAAGCCCTTACGATCGACTTCTTATTGCTACCCACCAGTAGCACTTACTGACACGACCATGTGCAAGCTCCGAATCCACGGACTCCTTCTTTCTTGGATTCACCACCAGATACAAGCACACCCGCTTGTGTTTTCTTTAAGCTTCAATAGCAACAATTGAGTTGATCATCAAGGTGTAGATAAATCTTCTCCTTGAAAACTCTAAGTTTGTGTAAAGGAAAGCTCCTCTAGATCTCATAAGAGATTTACACAAACCACAATATGAGCAACACTAAAACGTGGTTAGGGTTTGCTTTTTATACTTAGGACAAATAAGAAACCCTAAAAACGTTTTAAAACAACTAGGGCTGAGTTGGAAAATTCTACAGAAAAACATTCTGCCCGGGCTTCGAATGATCGAGCCTAAGCTTCGATCGATCGAGCCAGGCCGAAATGCATGAATCTTTTCTGCATTAAGCTCGATTCCAACTTTACATAAAAGCACAACTTTGAGCAAGACTAAAACACTTCTAAACACATTGTTTTGATCATGGTTTGCTAACAATACAAATTAGAGTTCTAAATACATAAAATCCTAAGTCTTTAAAACCTAACAATGAATAATTAGTTCTGAATTGAGGAAATGTTTTATGGTAAATCACAATAAATCTTAGTTGGTAAGTTGTTACTAGTTTTAATTTGAATTTATCACTGAAATTACTTTTTTCACTACCATGCAATAACAACCAATTATAACCTACTATTTAAAATTTGTTGTAAAAGTGTTATGAAAATGTTGTGAACATAATATTTCTCTGAGCTTAAACACATTTGGGGGAGGGGGCATGAATATATTGTATGGTTGCATACTTGCATGCAAATAGTTTTTGGTAAAATTGAGTATTCCTACATTTAATTTCAGTTTCCTTAGGGAAGGCCCTATTCATATTCAAAATTATTCATTTAAACGGTCACTAAAAATATTGGAAGAAACAGGTCTAAGATTAACACTTTCTATAAATTACTTTTGTTGAATTAAAATAAAAAGTAATGCATAAAACTTTTGTTTTCTTTGTGAATAACTAAGAGATATAATTGAGAAGAAAGAGGGGGGACCAGTGGACCTTTAGACCAGGAAAATTAACTTGGCTATTCATTTGGGTGCTGAGGAATACTAGAGTACATCAAGGAAAAATATGGACAGATATAAAGGCTTGGAGTCTTGGTCTGAGTTTCATAAGAATGTCAAGAATTCATGGCTGCTGTTGTCCTTTCAGCTTTCTATTGTAGCTTGTAAATAAATATTTTTATTTTGTTTGTTTCTTAATAAATCCCACTGCCCATGAAAATAAAATAAATAAATAAAGCTAACTGGTACATTTGAGAAATTAAAAAATATATAAAAAAGAAACAAAAAACAAAAAAGGCATTGCATGAAACTACGATTTATATTTATAGGCCTAAAAATGTGCCCTGATCAAAGTTTTTTTTGGGCATAATGATACGCAAAAACATTGGTGAAACATTACACTTTTTTTTAATTATATTAAAGTAAATCTATACTTATCAAGAGTCTTGTATTGTCATACCTTAGTGGTACACTGGTACT
Organism: Quercus lobata; assembly: GCF_001633185.2. NCBI lineage: Eukaryota > Viridiplantae > Streptophyta > Magnoliopsida > Fagales > Fagaceae > Quercus > Quercus lobata. The sequence continues at coordinate 77,115,938 of NC_044905.1, forward strand.
GTTTAATCTCTTTTATGGGAAGAATTATGATTCATATCACTTCTCTCATTATTGTAATTATCAAATTTCTTTTAAAAATCCTGACTTGATTTTTTTTTTCTTATAAGTAATTAAAGGAAAGGGAACGTAGATGAAGACCTTGTAAGCCTCAAGCCCATCTCAAAACTCCCAAAATAAGTTAGACACTTATAAGCTAACATCTAACTCCCTCCTTAGCAATATGATTTCATTAGCTTACTTCCAAATAGGAAGAGGGATATATTATGAAGACGTATGATCTAATTAAATTTGATGCACTACATTGGTCTCTCATTCTCCTTGAATTTTAGTGAAGTTGTTATTGTATGACCCAACAGGCTATAAGCTCACAATATTTTATTTCTTACAAAGTACAAATATATTTGTACAACAATCGGGGCCCATTTAGTAGTGGTGTTTAAGTATTGGCGTCCAATAATATGAAAGCAGCAGTTTTAAATATGTTGAGAAAACATGGACTTAAAGAATTCATAATAGGAAAAAAAAATGTGGAGTAACCAAAAAAAAAATACATGTGTTTACCGTACTCACAATTCTAACACTACAATTCATGTTTCTCATGGCACTACGTCAAAACGCAATAAGAGCAATTCATAGGGTACCCAAAAGAAAAAACACGCAATTAATAATTTTATTAAGAGATCTAAGGATACCATACAATGACACTTTTGTAGCAAAAAAAGAAGGAAAAAAAAAAAAATTCAAACTTCTATGTTTCAGAATTGCGCCTTGTGACACTTATTATGCTGTATTTGAAACCATGAAGAGTGCTATTTGGAGATCTAGCTCCATCGGTGTCTGTGTGTATCATTAACAAATTAATGCCCTTCCCCACCTTTACCTGGGCCGCTGGAGGAGGGGGGACGTGGGGTTTGGTTTTGCTTGATTCCCCAGAGGTGAAGATCTTCAACAAAATAATGACCCTGTTTGGCTTGGCTTGGACTCATGGGCTTCGTCATGGCATGGTTATAATTTGGAGCATGCAAAGTGCGAGCTTGTATGGTAGAGAATACCATAACAAAGCCCAAGAAAAGGACTAGAACAACAAAACGGCAAGATTGGAGTTTTCCAGCCATGAATATATATATATATGCTTAACTTTTGTTAATAGAGAAAATGGGATGTGAAGTTGAGATGTAAATGTGTGGTATTTATAGGGAGAGATGGTAACTCTTAGATTTGTCAGATGTTAATGGGAAAATAATGCTTTGAATGGAATCGGAGGAAATGTACGATTCAAATTTTAAACGTTTGATGGATTAATGTGTCTATGCAAGGAAGCATGCAAGGAAACTCAAAAGGGAGAAAAAGAGAGATGGGTTAAACAATCGGGGTGGAAACTTGGGCAGCAATGAACAAATTTCATTTTTGAAGAATGAACAATTGAGGTGGAATGTTAAGGCTTATCTAAGACTAAGAGTAAGCTTAGGTGAGCTTCAATTAGTCCAATTAGTAAAAGTCTTTTGTAATAAAAGACACAAAGTTTCGACCCTACTTATACTAAAAATTAATTGGTATTTTAACTTAATAATAAATATCACTTATCATCTACACCAAAAGTTAAGAATGATGAGATGTGATGATATTTATAAATAAATTTTTTTTTAAAAGTGTAAGTTTAGGGATATAAATTTTCTCACAATCTTTTTCACAACTATTAATATGGCAAATTATGATAAAAATAATATTGTTATTTTCACATTAGTCCTCTATTAATACCACTTTATTATAACTCTAGAATGAGAAAAGCTAATATTGGATAATTTGGATTTTGGAATTTCGATTCCCATCTTTGACCCAAAAATTTTCGGTGCATATGTTTCTACCTTCAAGTTAAAGACCAGGTACAGAGTCAGGTCAAATGGCTTTGTTTTTAATAAAAAGAATATCAAATCAATATCTAAAGCTGCTCTAACGTGATTGATTTTGATTGTCAAAGAATAGTATCAGTGTTATTATTACTTTTTAATGACAAAACTTATGGTTTGTTTAGATCGAGAGAGAAGAAGAAGAGTAGAGTAGAATAGATAAAAATTGACTCAAAATTAGTCTATTTTGAGTCAATTTTACTTTACTCTTCTCCACTTTCCCTCTCAATCCGAACAAGCCTCTAGCTATAGTACCTTAAGTTTTTCTCTTAAAATTCAGTCATATAACTTTTTTTTTTTAATAGGATAGAAGTGTATTTTTAACTAAGTAACCACATAGCTGAATTTTAAAAAGAAACTTAAGAAACAACCCCTATCTAAAATTTGCCCATCTTCTAATGTATCAAAATTGTTAGTAACATCATTTTGATTCTAGGATTGAGATCTGGCACCTTGCAATACCTCTTTTAAAAGGTTAGATTCCAAGTTAACTTTTTTACTTTTAATCTTAACTCTTAATTAACCTTTTAACTTTTTACCCTTAAAATTTTTGTTTCTAACATCAAAATGTGCAATTGGTGGACTTCAAAGTGAAAATACAATATTTTGCATTTTCTATAAATCTGCAGTGAAACAAAGCAATTGAATTATACAATAAAAATGTAAAATAGACCTACTTTGCCAATGATAAGAGGCGGAGCTACATGTGCGAGTCCCCCCCAATTTTAAAAATGTTTTAATACTATGGGTCTGTTTGGATACAGCTTATTTTGCTGAAAACTGAAAACAATGTAGCAAAATAATTTTTAAATGTGTGATTAATATCGTGGGACCCATTTTTAATATTTTTTTTTAATAAAGTGGCTGTGCGTCTCGTGAACAGTATATAAACAATGCATGAACAGTGAAATTTGTCTCCTAAAAGTTGAAATGTGTGAAAAAAAAAAAAAAAAGAGGAAAACGCAAAACACAAAATGCCGGACGCAAATAATTCCTATCCAAATGCTCACTATATATAAATATTTTACATTTTAGTTATTAGCCTACAAAAATGGGACTTAGGCCCCCCAAATATTTGAGAAATTGTCCAATTGATCTAGTAGTTATAGAGATTTTTTTTTCTCTCTCACATTCATTTTTTATTGTAAAATGTGTTCTTGTGTTTGTTAAAGTTTTGGATCATTCATATCTTTGAATACTTCATTAGTTCAATTGAAATTTTTTTACTTATTTTGGTAGACAATTTGGTAACTTATAT